>NC_056748.1:200135968-200375968 GCF_019279795.1 Protopterus annectens
GCTGCAGCACAGACATTGATATCTGAGAGCCATGTGTGGGTGTAATGCCTCCCCCTCTGGAAGTAATCTGCTTATTACAGTTAGGGGGACATAACACCTGGTCAGTACTATGGCACTGCTCTAGCACAGCTGTAACAAGGCTTTCGATAGATAGTACAACAGGCAACACACTGTCATGCTGTTTAGCCAGTGCTGCCATGACCTCTCCATGTCTGCACTCCTGACCTTCAATTAATACAAACAGCTGGTGTGCTATACATTTGATGGCATGGGTATGACACTCAGGTCAGATCCATGATATCACTGTGAACATTGATTTGCTTTTAAAAGTAGGTGAGCACCCTCTGAGATGCATCCATGGACATCAGCTGCATTCCGAAATGTAGTCTGACAGGCAGTATCAGGCCATCATGGGAAAGAGTCACCATGATTGCCAAAGTCTAAACAGGACAGTGACTTACGGCCATCACCATGTCAATAATCTGATGTCCCCACATCATCAGAATGTCCAACCAGTGTATCCTTCACATTGGAGGCTACACCATGATCCACATGGCTGTCCCCTTCCAGGCTGGATAATAAAACCATTTCAGTGGCCTATGTGTCATGAGCCATGCTATCAGTTCGGCACATCACATCTCACCTCAGGAGCTGTAGACGGGCCACTGGAGGAGACAGGCAGTGGACACGCTGCAAGAAAAGACAGATGAGACATGTCATATACCTACACAGAAATTAAATAATGCAGCTTATTAATGAAATATGGGACAACTATATGACTACAATTGTAATGATAATATGGACAAACCAGGACATCATGGCTGTGGATGGTTTAGGGACCCTGTATAACAGATAGATGACATGTATAGTATATATTAAACAAATATGACAGATGAGGGTAATACAAATAGTAAAACCTACCTGACATGTCCTCTTGTGATTCCACCACTGGAAGTGAGGGTTGAGATGCAACTGTCATGTGAAAAGATTGACATAAAACCATCATCATTAAGCTCATACTGTGCCCGTGTACCATTCCAACTCAGGACTAACACACAGGAAATAATATAGATAAATAGCAGGTATGCAAGTATGATGTACAGATTGCAGGTGTCCTAGGCAGGTAATACAAATGCAGTAGCCATGAAAGGCATAGATGGGAATATTAATAGTGAAATGTAGGAAACAGATACAGAACCTTACCAGGTAAGTCTTCCCTCTTTGATGAGCATATCATCTGCTGTAAAGCAGATCCTGTAGTATAACAAGACGCAACAACATCAGCATGCGAGTATGCTCCACAGTTATGACTGGGGTCAGATGCACAGAACAAAGATGGCTCATGTAGGATATGAAGACACATGACAAATGGTGTGCATATTGACTGGGTGTACCCATGTATGCATCAAGACAACATAACTATCCTAGACCAAATGTGTGCTACACAAGTGCTGCATCATATCATCAAGATGGACAGCCTCAGCTGGTCTCTTGGTATGTGCAGCTTTAATGCTCATCTTTTGTGATGATGTATCTGTAGGTTAAAAATGACATAAAAACATCAACATGTGAGTATACTCCACAGTCATGACAGGAGAGAGAGGCATAGAAAACTATGGATCACACTAACAGTATATGGAGACACTTACATGCTATGTGTTGCTGCTGTGTAGTTGTTGAGGGACCTATGTAACTGAAAAATAGAACATTACATGTGTTGCTGAGAGTTACAAATATAGTTTGTTGGTAAGGTAACTGGCTGTAACACGTATGTTGTGCATCCATGCCTGGTGTGTTTCCACATTAAAGGCATAATTTTGCTGCTGGAACACAAATTTAACAATACAGTAATTACAATGAAATAAAGTTCCTTAATAAGAAGTGTATCGGCAGTGTTTTGGAAGGTAGGACATACCTGTACATCCTGAAACACTTGCCTCAATACTGCCTCCAGGTATCTGATGATCTTGACTGGTGGCATGATGTTTGGCCAGAAACACCATTATCTAATCTGGGGGTAGGCAAGGGTGGCCCATCTCCAGTGACATTCCTCACCCTCTCATAGCAGTGGAGTCTGCTGGTTGTGAGGAGGATCATGTCAGAACAACATTGCTGACAGGCTTCCCCTGGATGTATTGTGACCACCCAAAGCATTGATCATGTTTGTAAGGGCTGTCCATACCTGATTCCTACACACAGTATTGCCAGCCTGTCTCCAAAGTTTGTGGCCACAATGGCATATAGTCTTGATTATAATTTGATTTTGTCTGTGGGTGAAATTGTGTCCCTTAGTTTTGGTTGACATCTGGAAGAAAGGGTGACAGACACATGTAAGACTTTATGTAGGGAGTCACAGGTTGACATAATAATGTTAAAAGCATATGTCACTTGAATTCCTCACCTCCCATTTACAATACAAAGCTATACAAAACAATCCATTCCATGTATAGCACTGTTATATACAGATAATTAGAATGAAAATGAAAAATATGGCTGACTATATAATCCATAAGGAGTAAAACTTCATCACATATACCAAAACATCAAAAATCTCTTTTAGGTGAGATTTGAACCCATATCAGTGGGCATCACAACAATTAAGGAATAAACACATAAGCAATGTGTCACAAACGCAGCACTGTAGCAATGGTGTTGTCACAGCTGCAAGCACATCCAAATAGAATGACCATATGTACTCCAAGAATGTCAGATGTCTGCTGTATGTAGCCACAGTCAGTGACATACAGCATAATAGATGTTACTGGCATTATATGATACTCAACACATACAATGGAAGCTATACAGAAACACTGAAGAAAAAATACAGCATATTAAAATGAACTGTCATGCACTCATGGTTACATATCAACAAATAGACAGTGAACATTCAAAGCCATTCTCATAGTGTCCCTGTCAGATTAAATACACTAAGAACTGCTACTATATTGTTAAGCATCAGAGAGCATCCATAAATTAGCCGGTGAACATACAACTTGAAGAAATCCTCATAAGTCATCATCTTCAGTAAACATACCACAGAAATTACAGATTAGTCAGAAATAACTAGGGATATATTTTTCATTCCATCTATATCTATAGCCGTCCAGGATCAGAAATAACTAGGGATATATTTTTATTCCATCCGTATCTATAGCTGTCCAGGACTGTTTCCTTTTCATCCATACAACCACATATGGGGAAAATCTGTTTGTCAGTGATGGACATTTATTCATTTGTATGTATATTATTTAATTCTACCCCTTCCTTTATGTGACTGACAATTGTAATGCAGACAATTAAAAAAAGTGAAAGAAAACATGTATATGTTGATTTATACAGATTAATGATAACATAGGTATGTGATATAGCAATCTGTTCCACCACAACAATGTCAGAAGGCGACAGCTTACCTTTGCAGCTAGCTATATAGCAGCTACATCATTAAGCAAATTTACCTACATACACAGGCAACTTTTAAGTACCATTTGTGCCATACATAATTAATGAAGTTCATTAGTATTCAATGTTTTGTAATCCCATTTGCAAATGTCCACATAATTTCTCAAAATTCGGCACAATAATCAATAGTTCAAGGCAACTGCAGATGCTTAGCACAACTACCCAACAGGTATCAGTAAAGGGGAATATCTTTAGCATGTGCCCCATGCCTTGAAATAGTCTGTTAATATCCTATATATGCACCAGCTTTAAAATGAAATATTAATATATTTACTGCTCATATAATTGTTTCCTACAAACTGACTAAGAATTCAGTTAACAGTTTTTCAAGGCATTTTGTACCGATTTCAACTGCAGTAATAAGGATGTCAGCTGAGAGGAGGCTTTGGCATGTCTAGGTGCCAAACTAGACAGAAGAGGAGACCACCCAGATGCTCAATGTCTATACTGGGTATGAGCAGAGATGCAAACTCACCCCAGGAAAGTCACAATGATCAATATATGGAACCAGATTGTGAGGGAGAAAAGCAGATGAACTGGGATCTATTGGACTGGCATGCAGGTCCACCACTACTATAATGATTTATATTGCAAAGACACAGAGGATCTTTGCCAGAGGGTTGCAAAGGTCCAATGACAGCCAGAAAATGCCTACAGTAAGTTGTATAGTTCACACCGTAATACCAAAAGTTGTATAGTTCACACCGCAATGCCTATATTATCATATATGTATTTAAGTATATCTGTTTCTGATACTGTTTCAAATGTATTATATGGGTGTTTGCAGTGACAACAGTACTGCAAATGCAGGAATTTAAGTTCCACTGAGCCACTCATTCAAGTTAATATTAGTGTATCAATGCATTCTAAGCTTAACTGCAGTTATACTAGGCTAGTGTACCATTATGAAGGCTCTTTGATTATGACTGTACATTCATTCAGACTTCAGACATATAACTGCTGTTGATATTCCATAAATTATGTTTTTCTAATCTGTAACTACCTGTTATGTAAAATGGTTAAGCAAAATGACAAAATGACGGCTGATCTCCTATGTGTGGGTTCACATCCCATTGTAGCTTTACAGCTTTACTTTAAAAACATTGGTGGTTTTTTATGTAATAAAGTGCACAACACACATGGAAGAACTATGGTTGTTTGGTGACTGATACAGTACAGCTTTTTACACATCTAGCATTACTATGGTTCACTTACTCCCATAATGCTTAGACCACTGATGACTATGCATTTCTCCAGTAAACACAAAGCTTCTAGATGCATCATACAGTATAGTTCTGAATGTGAATGCTGGATAATACGTACATTAGTTGTACAATATAGAAAATGAAACATTATTGTAACACTTGTTTGTTTGAATCACTTTCATGAATGTAAGACCAATGCAATCAGTATGGCTGAAACATGCTGGAGTTTGTAAATAAAATGCAAGTACAAGAAGTTTGGATCTGTAATCCTTATTCTATCTAATAGCTGTAGGTTTACAACTCTATGTGGAGAGTTGTGATACTGAATCACACGGTTGGGCAGCAATGCCATAAATAGCTTTTTTCCAAAATTACCTTCTAATGTTAATTTTTGCACACGATGACAGTTAAACTTAGTACGTTGATACATGCTAATGTTATACAACAGATAAATGTGTAGTCCATCATTATTCAGTAGAGTTTTAGAACATTCAATGAAGTGTGATGTCCATTAGTTCCGATATTTAAGCAATAGGTCACTGTGAAAGTTCCATGAATATATGTCAGTTTGACTCTCAGTGTATACTTTTTTGGATATTTTGCCAGTCCTACAATTCTTATTTAACAACAGATATTGGAGATATGTTGGTTGGTACATTATGCAGTACAGATTTGTGCACATATAGCATGGCCAGTGTGCAGTGACACATAACATTTAGATCGCAGATGACTACAGATATATCCATAATCTGCAAAGTTTCTGCAAACATCAAACTTCTGCCAATAAGGCTGCATGTCCAAATGTTGGGCAATACATACATACATATGTTACCGTATGTTTTGAATTATACAATATTATGTAATAATAAATTAGTTTTTTTCACATCGACTGCCCTTCTACCTAAATTACATGTTTATGCATTAAATATCACAGATGAACAGTAATTCCTTTACTGTGTAGTTTGTGTTTTAAGTGCAGTGTCATTTTATTGCAAACTATGACACTTTGTTATTGCTGTGAGTACTGTGTTGACATGCACTCACAATTGTTTACTTTTGTTGTTCAAGTGCACAGCACATGGCAACACTTGTACTTTTTTTTTACTTCTCATCTAATATACAAACATAGCTACATGTTTTACTGTGTGTTAGTGCAAATATTGGTGGCAGTTGTGGGTTTGAATCTTGGTTCTTCCAGTTTGACTACTGTAATCCTTATATGTGTGCAATACTGAGAATGACACAGCAATGACTGAATGTATAAAATGATGTTGTATTTCATGTTAAGGCTAACTGACATATAATGTTCACTATTTTCACTGATTTGCTGTTCTGCATAGCAATATTTATATAATAACCTGACACAATCCTTCTTTTGCAGTAATCCATCCAGTTTTCCTGTTTGCAGGTGATGAAGACCATGCCTGAAATAATTTGTTATGCACAGAGCATATGCACAGGCTTGAGAAGCAATGGATAGAGAGAGGTGTGTGTTATCCCTGTCCACATTAATTTCCCAAGATAGACTACTAACATAGTTAAAACTTCAGGTTTAAATGTGTATTCGGTGGACCTTCAGGCATACTAGTGGTAATGCCAGACTGCCCATAATGCACCTGTAATGTAAATAGGTTTATAGGTGAATATTAGTCTAACTGCCCTGAAGAGCCATTTTAAGCCTAGCCAATAACTCAAGATCAGAATCAAAATCTGTACTTTGTATTATGAGGCAAATACCTTAATCATTATGTCAAACCCACCTACTCAAATGGAACAGTCATTGCTTTACTGTGAATAACATTATAAATTTAAGTTCAGTGTTGTCTTTGGCGTTATCACCAGGATGTTTTGGATAACTGGAGTTTATGTGATTTTTGTTGACACGACCTATTGACAGACATCTGTGTTTAACTACTGTTTTACATATTAGTTGTTTGTATTGTTATTGCTGTTTGAACAGCAGATAATGACACTGTCCCAAACATGGTCTTCTAGTCCTGTAATGACAATGTATGAGGGGTGTACTGCCCTGAACATGGCCTTCTATTCATATAATGTCAATGTATGATGGGCACACTGCCCTGCACATGGCTTTCTATTCATATGATGACAATGTATGATGGGCACACTGCCCTGCACATGGCCTTCTGTTCATATAATGACAATGTATAATAGGCACCAGGCCTGCACATGGCCTTCTGTTCATATAATGACAATGTATGATGGGCACAATGCCCTGCCCATGGTCTTCTAGTCATATAATGAGAATGTATGATGGGCACACTGCTCCACACATTGCCTTATGTTCATATAATGACAATGTATGATGGGCACACTGCCTCACACATGGCCTTCTATTCATATAATGACAATGTATGATGGGCGCACTGCCCCACACACGGCCTTCTGTTCAGATAATGACACACTGCCCTGCACATGGTCTTCTAGTCATGTAATCACAATGTATGATGGGCACACTGCCTCACACATGGCCTTCTATTCATATAATGACAATATATGATGGGCACACTGCCCCAGACATGGCCTTTTATTCACATAATGACAATGTATGATGGGCACACTGCCTCACATATGGCCTTCTATTCAGATAATGACAATGTATGATGGACACACTGCCCTGCACATGGTCTTCTAGTCATGTAATGACAATGTATGATGGTCACACTGCCCCAAACATGACCTTTTATTCATATAATGTCAATGTTTGATGGGCACACTGCCTTGCACATGACCTTCTTTTCATAAAATGACAATGTATAATGGGCACACTGCCCCAAACATGACCTTTTATTCATATAATGTCAATGTATGATGGCTACACTGCCTCGCACATGTCCTTCTGTTCATATAATGACAATGTATGATGGGCACACTGCCCCAAACATGACCTTTTATTCATATAATGTCAATATTTGATGGGCACACTGCGTCCCACATGACCTTCTGTTCATATAATGACAATGTATGATGGCACCAGGCCTGCACATGGCCTTCTGTTCATATAATGACAATGCATGATGGGCACAATGTCCTGCACATGGTCTTCTAGTCATATAATGAGAATGTATGATTGGCACACTGCCTCAAACATGACCTTTTATTCATATAATGTCAATGTATGATGGGCACACTGCGTCGCACATGACCTTCTGTTCATATAATGACAATGTATGATGGCACCAGGCCTGCACATGGCCTTCTGTTCATATAATGACAATGCATGATGGGCACACTGCCCCACACATGGCCTTTTATTCATATAATGACAGTGTATGATGGGCACACTGCCCCACACATGGCCTTCTTTTCATATAATGGCAATATATGATGGGCACACTGCCCCACACATGGCCTTCTTTTCATATAATGACAATATATGATGGGCACACTACCCTGCACATGGCCTTCTGTTCATATAATGACAATATATGATGGGCACACTGCCCCAGACATGGCCTTCTATTCGTATCATCAATATATGAATATTAGGACATTGGAATTATTACACGATTATGACAGTACACTTACTATTAGCACAATGTTGTGTTTTTTTTTTTTTTGTTATACAAAGTATAAATAAACCATATGAGTCATACCTTCTGAAAATGAACTTGTAATGACAATGTACTGTACTGTACTGTGAAATACCTTGAGCTAACATGTCACATGTCCTGTCTTACATGTTTTAATGATATTACTTGCATATCACATACTGCTTTTACCATTATGTAGGTGCACATCTGATTGTGTTTTATTACAGACCTGTTTTACACATGACTGTGATGTATGTTGCACACCATTTTGTGCAATATCATGGACTGAATATCACACATGGTGTTACAGTTGTATAAGGTGTACAGTATTGTAATAGCATATACCAAATAGTTACCATGTGTAGATTATGTAAGTTTGTATGACATGTTACATAATTATTGATTTTTGGTGAATACTTCTTATGTGTGTATAATTTTGTTTCCAGTGTTGAACCTTGGCAGAGCATGGGATCCATGGTGGCTCTCCTATTGTATGACAAAAATGATATGACAGACCACTGCCAGGCAACTCTGACTCCAAGGACCAGGATAATGACCATGATGGGAAAGATGATGACAAGACAGACTGGGACCTGCACATGACATCGTTCTTGCTGCTCATTGTTGAAGACATCCACCACCATGCCAGCAAGATGACTTTTGGATCAGGTCCATGATGATGTGACAGACATCTTCTAGATGCAGATGAGAGATCTGATAAGTAGCATCTTTCAGGACATGGCATGGTACACATATGACTCCTTCTAGGAGAATGAGCACTTAAGTTGACAAACCACAGAAACCTGAAGGTACTGGAGGTACTGGAAGCAAAATATCCAAATCGAAAGTATGAGAGAAGGCGTAAAATGTATATAACATTTATTAGAAGCAAAAATCACGTTAAACACTGAACAGCGTTTTTCGTTCCAGCAATGCCGGAACTTCCTCAGACAACAACTTCCTTTGTTACAACTTCATTTATAGGGATTCACAACTGTCAGCAGTTAATTATTTAAAATTAACTGATCACTTTAGGTTTAAAGGACCAAATACATTATAAAATGTATTATGATGTTGTTTCCAAAATAGTACAAAACTCCACAAAAGTTCCAGATGGAAGCCCAATGTAGTAACAGAATAATAGTAATACACTAAACAATACAATAATAATAAAGTGCTTACAAATTCTTCTAAAAAGTAATCATGAGTATACTTTAAAAGTATCAGCAATTTAGTTAAAATGTGAGGTGAATCCACCTAAAAGTGTATATTTATAAGACATATATATAACCTAGTAAAATTAACTACACAGATAGTACCTAAATATAAGCACAAAAATAATGTATTAGAATTTAACTTAATGCTTAAGTACTTCTGTTTTTAATACTTTTAAAATTAAAAATTGAAAATATATATGCATGTGTTTTGGATTATTAATTTGATAATGTCTGTAAGTTTTAAAATCACCTAAATAAATCACCTTAATAGATTTTTAATTTTGAGAATACATGCAATTGAACAGTACTCATTGAGACCTGGGTCACTGCAGGCCATTAAATGTAGCTGCCATTTTAATTCTGTGCTTATATTTAGGTACTATCTGTGTAGTTAATTTTACTAGGTTATATATATGTCTTATAAATATACACTTTTAGGTGGATTCACCTCACATTTTAACTAAATTGCTGATACTTTTAAAGTATACTCATGATTACTTTTTAGAAGAATTTGTAAGCACTTTATTATTATTGTATTGTTTAGTGTATTACTATTATTCTGTTACTACATTGGGCTTCCATCTGGAACTTTTGTGGAGTTTTGTACTATTTTGGAAACAACATCATAATACATTTTATAATGTATTTGGTCCTTTAAACCTAAAGTGATCAGTTAATTTTAAATAATTAACTGCTGACAGTTGTGAATCCCTATAAATGAAGTTGTAACAAAGGAAGTTGTTGTCTGAGGAAGTTCCGGCATTGCTGGAACGAAAAACGCTGTTCAGTGTTTAACGTGATTTTTGCTTCTAATAAATGTTATATACATTTTACGCTTTCTCTCATACTTTCGATTTGGATATTTTGCTTCCAGTACCTCCAGTACCATCACGTTTCCGTGGTTTGTCAATTTAAGTGGTCAGTGTGTATTACTTTGGTTCCTAGTTTCAAATTGTTTGCCAGTTGACTACCGCAGCGGAATGGATGAGGAGGGGGACCAGACACAATCGCAAGGAAATCTTACCCAACTACTGAACCTAATTAATGATCGACTCAACCGCTTATCGGAGAAGGTAGACTGTGTCACCAGCTTCAGCGGGATGACTAAATCTTCAGTGGCGGTAGCAGCTACATCTAGTTGTAACCAACAACAGTTACAGAGAGCGGATCAATACAGAATCAATGGCGTCGCTCAACAGAGACCAAAGAGCTGCGTTCTGCTAATTTGGGCAACAACTTTAATGTTAAATCTTGGTTAGATACGGAGCTGAACATGGACAGCTTAAATGAAGGTACTGAGTCTTTCTCTAACAATGAAAGTACTGAATGCTTAATGGATAAATTAAAATTGTTTGACAACAAGCTTTTTAAAATTAAAAAGCTACAACTAGAACTGAACTATTTAAACAGATGTGTGCAAGAAAAAATTGTTCCAAAGGGCCTGAGACACTATTCTTATCCGACTGGCCTTGAATATGGGTCAGATGTTTTTAACGAACTAATTACATTGTATAACAATCATGGCTTAGAAATAATACAATGTATGATTAAACACTATAAGGTTTCCCTTGAAGTTTTAACCAATGAAGTCACCTTACTGGAACAAGAAATTAAAGTTGACTCGGATTACAACAGATACAAATACGAATACGATAGAAGTCTAAAAAGTATAGCACAACAAATGGTTAAACTAAAGGGAAACAAAATTAAAAAACTACAAAGGGATTTAAAAGCATATAGCGAAGGGGAAGCATTCCCTAAACCACCTAATACATACAACCCTTCACACAAATCTAATGGCAATTCCTATCAAACAGCGCCAAAAGGAAAAGGAAAGCGTTTACCATCCAGAAATGTCACTATGACTAAAAGTAATACTTCTGCAATAACGTCTAGTAATATAGACTTAGAAGATGAGACTTTTGAGGATGAAACAAGTGAATTTGGACATGGCCAAACCTTTCAACAAGTTAATAATGCAAAACAAAACCAAGCCCCCCAAAAAACTACAAGGGAGGGAGGGGGAACAATTGGTCAATGAACTCAACACAAGGACCCAAACGGAGGTACAACACGAGGAGCAACAACAAGTACCGGGGTTAAAACTTTATGAAACATTATTGAACACTAAAAAAGACTTTACAATTTATAACTACACTGAGTGTAAAATTGACCCCAGCTTGGTGGAACTTTTTGCCAAAGGAATGACCTTTGTACCTTCAAGAAGTTGTGACATTTCAGAGTTACTTATTGACTTTAAATTATTTATACGCAAACTTAATTTAAACATTTTATTTGGTAATAACAGTTATAACACAAATGAACTGAGGATAGCTAGCACATTTAACCCACCCCAAAACGATGTACTTAACATGTTTGAACACCTTTGTACTAGTGAATTCAGAGACTTAATGAAATATTCTGGCAAGAAGAGTACCGAGTTGAATATGTCAGAAGAAGAAAAAACACTGCTAAACCTAATTAGACAACTACCTTTGAGGCTTATGAAGCCAGACAAGCGCGGGGGACTAGCAGTATTTTACAATGGAGATTACTCGAATATTATGTGCTCAGTACTAGAAAGTAACACCTATGAGGCGATAAGTAGGAATGAATTAAACCAAGCATACAATAGAATTAGAATGTTTCTAAGTGATTTATACACTGATGGCATTATTGATATGAAACAGTATGCATATGTAACAATGATGGCACCAAGGATCCCAAAAATTTTTGGGATACCAAAGTTACATAAAAACCTACTAGAACCCCCTTTTAGAGCATTGGTGGACGCAAGACAGTCCATCACATACCCATGTGCAAAACTTGTGGACTCCATATTAAAGAAATATGTAGAATTGGAAACTCAAATTCTTAGAGATTCGTGGTCTTTTTTAGAAAGTATGCAGGTTATAACTTTCAACAAAACAGCGAATCTTTTAACTGTGGACATTTGTGACTTATACTCATGTATACCACATGATTTAGGAACTGAGTGGGTAGTTGATTTTATTAGAACTAAAGGGGCACATGACAATGAATGCATCTTAGTTGAGCAACTCCTAGATATTATTTTAAAAAACAACTTTGTCACTTTTGAAGGCAAGTTGTTTAAGCAACAAATAGGAGTAGCGATGGGTTCCCCAGTGGGCTCAAGTTTTGCAAACTTGGTGTTGGCCCACTGGGAAAACAGTTACATCCTTAGTAGCCATTGGATGAACAGGATACTCTGCTATAAAAGATTTTTGGATGATATTTTTATCATCATAAACGGAGATGAACATGTTGCAGATGAACTTGTGAATTATTTTAATTCAACCACCACCTTCCTAAAATTTACAAAAAACTTTCAGGAAACATCGATTAACTTTTTAGATGTTTATTTAAATAAAAGCACAGATAAATATATAGCAAAGATTTTTAGGAAGGAAACATACTGCAACAGTTATTTACATTTTACAAGTATGCATCCTCTTCACCAGAAGAAATCTGTTGTCAAAGGACAACTAGTTAGGGCAGCAAGGATGGTTACTTTGAACGAGGATTTTGAGGAAGAATGTGCATTTTTACATAGCATGTTCATAAACAGAGGCTACCCTAACTCATTTTTGCACGAAATATTTCAAGAAGTCACTGAGAAAAGAAACAGGGGAATATATAAACCCATTTTGAATACTGTTGTAGTATCAAACAATTCACCTATGGGTGATACTAACACAAACCCCATTGACCACCTAGATTCTAATGCTATATCTATGGTGGAACAAGGTTCGAATGATATAGTAGAACATAACCAAGATTTCACTATAGCTTTTACATTCACCTACTGTATAGAAGCGTTGAACATAGGCAGAACAGTGAAAAAATATTGGCGGTTCTTATCCCTAGATAAAAATCTATCAAGTATCTTTAACTTTGGACCAACTATTTCATACAAAAAGGGTCATAATTTGAAAAAGTTACTTGAAACTAAACTTAAAGTCAAAAAAGTCAGAAGAGGGACTAAGAAGTGTGGGTGGTGCAACTATTGTTCATACATAGAAACATCAGATAAGTTTACCATTAGAAAAGAAACCTTTTACGTCAATGAATCATACAATTGTAATTCCAGAGCAATAGTCTATCTAGCACAGTGCACAAAATGCCCGTCATTCTATGTGGGCAAAACAGATAGACGACTGCGTGATCGGATATATGAGCACACCTATGCCATTGCGAAAAACAAAGATGAAAATGCTCTGGCTAGACACTGTGCAAAAAACCCAGGCCACACATTTAAATTTATGGTGATTAACCAGATTATGAAAGAATCAGAAGAATCCTTTTTTGTCAATGATAATCTTTTAAAATTAGAACTTGAGAGAAATGAATTAAAATGGCAGCTACGTTTAATGGCCTGCAGTGACCCAGGTCTCAATGAGTACTGTTCAATTGCATGTATTCTCAAAATTAAAAATCTATTAAGGTGATTTATTTAGGTGATTTTAAAACTTACAGACATTATCAAATTAATAATCCAAAACACATGCATATATATTTTCAATTTTTAATTTTAAAAGTATTAAAAACAGAAGTACTTAAGCATTAAGTTAAATTCTAATACATTATTTTTGTGCTTATATTTAGGTACTATCTGTGTAGTTAATTTTACTAGGTTATATATATGTCTTATAAATATACACTTTTAGGTGGATTCACCTCACATTTTAACTAAATTGCTGATACTTTTAAAGTATACTCATGATTACTTTTTAGAAGAATTTGTAAGCACTTTATTATTATTGTATTGTTTAGTGTATTACTATTATTCTGTTACTACATTGGGCTTCCATCTGGAACTTTTGTGGAGTTTTGTACTATTTTGGAAACAACATCATAATACATTTTATAATGTATTTGGTCCTTTAAACTTAAAGTGATCAGTTAATTTTAAATAATTAACTGCTGACAGTTCTGAATCCCTATAAATGAAGTTGTAACAAAGGAAGTTGTTGCCTGAGGAAGTTCCGGCATTGCTGGAACGAAAAACGCTGTTCAGTATTTAACGTGATTTTTGCTTCTAATAAATGTTATATACATTTTACGCTTTCTCTCATACTTTCAATTTGGATATTTTGCTTCTAGTACCTCCAGTACCTTCACGTTTTTGTGGTTTGTCAACTTAAGTGCTCAGTGTGTATTACTTTGGTTCCTTCTAGGAGAATGCTAGAGAGATCTTTCATGATGTTCGATCCCATCAGGATGGTTTCTCAGGATTGTAAGTATTGTCTGTGTGATCCATTTATAGAGTGTTGCCACCATGGTGTATGCCCTCTCGAGGCATTTATGAAATAGACACAATACTGCAGCATTGCATATTGCTGTCATGGGTTTCTGACATATGTAATAATGTATACTCTCCTCAATTAACTGGTCATTCCTAAAACCCGTACCGCTGAAAGATGCAGCCCTTAAATTCAACTATATCTTTCTAAATACCCTCAACTCCCTAGCTCCGTCCAGGAAAATATTATATTAAAATGCTAATATGCCCCATGGTGAACACAATCCACTCAGACATTAATGACCAAGAGGGATACTGCTTGGAAAAGCTGGAAAAGGCATAGCTCACCTATCCTTCAATCCTATTAGGAACTCTGCAACCTAACCAAAAACAGGTTATTCTTGATAAGAAGGAGTTTTACCAAAAGCCCCTCAGTGACCCACACTCTAACCCCAAAAAATGTTGGCATTCCATAAATCACCTACTACACCCAGGCAGCCCATCATCACCAAACCCTTGCCCTAACAGCTCCACCCTAGAAACAACCATTTTCCTCAACTCTTTCTTTATTGAATCTATCCAAAAACTAACCAATCTAGACAATAATTGTTCCCCATGCACCCCACAACCTCCATTCCTACCTCCTTCTCACTTTCTCCTGTTCCTACTATTTACATTATGTCTTTCCTTTGTAAGTTAAAACCATGCTCACCATCAGCAGAAAATCTACCCCCATATTCCTTAAACATGCTGCAAATTTGATTGCTTACCCCATCTCCATACTTATAAACAGATCCATCAAGGAATATACAGTCCCTGATATTTGGAGATAATTCTATGTTTACCACTTCACAAAGGTGGCAATCGACTGACCCCACCAATTTCAGACCTATTGCCATACTGTCTCCTCTTTCTAAAATACTAGAAAAGTGTGGTTACAAACAGCTCCTTAATCATTTGTTACATGAAAATCTCCTATCCCCAACCCAACATGGTTTTCGCCCTCAGCACAGCACATCTACTGCACTAATATTTTTCACCCATACTATCGGCACAGCTCATGATGAAAATAAATTAGTCTCCCCTTTATTACTCAACCTCTCCAAGGCCTTTGACACTATCTCACATCCTATACTTCTATCCTAATTCTCTAAACTAAATCTCTCAGCTTCTACTATTAACTGGTTCAGTAGCTACCTCTCAAATAGTAATCTCTGTCAAATGGCTATCATTCTTTTTTCCCTTCCTTTTTGTAAAGAACAGGGTATCCCAAGACTCCATACTTGGTCTCCTCTTCAATATTTTTACTAACCCTCTCTTCACCTTATGTCCCCCTCTCTCTTGTTATCCAATATGCTGATGACTCAACTATCATCTCCTGCTCTGACAATCTAGATAATTTGCATAGTGTTACTCAACAATCTCTACACTCTGTCAAAAAATGGCTATGTTCACACCAACTTCTGCTTAACCCCAAGAAAACCAAACTGCTCCTCTTTCTACCTAAAACACTTGAACCTCTAAAATTCAATTTCATTGTCACATCCCTAAACAACACTACAATTACCATCAAAACTCACACTAAACTCCTTGGCATGACAATAGATGACCAACTCAAATTCAAAGTCCATACACAACAGAGTATTAAAACTACCCACCAGAAGCTAGGATTACTATATAGACACAAAACACTCCTATCAGAAAAATCCAAACCCACCCTTGCTCAGGCTTTTCTGCTTCCCACTCTGTTCTATGCTGGCCCTATCCTCACCACCCTTCAATCCAACGTTTTAACTAAACTTGAGCTCACATACAACAAAGTTGCTCGATTTACTGCTAATTTACCCTACCGATCTCACCACTGCCTATCTCTAAAATGCCTCCAATGGCCAGAGTTCCACCATCAACTCCTTCTACCTCAGCTACACCTAACTCATTCCATTCTTAACTACCCCATCTCTCTCCTCTGTTATATCTTAGTATACTCCAAATCGAGCTCTCCAAAGATCAAGACAGAACCTTCTCAAGATGTACATGCCTAAGGAGAACACTGGCAAAGTCCTATAGAGCCACTCATAATCAGACTCTTGGAGCAAACTACCCTCACATACGGTCCATTTTCAACACCCGTTTCTTTAAAAATGAGTTAAAATCCCACCTGCTAAACTCATGGTTGTGCCTATGCCATCCTCCCACGTAGACTCCCTTCCACTCTATCTTCCAAACCCCCCCCCCCAGCTCCTCTACACGCTTAACTATTACTGCACTTCCACTTTCCATATTGCCAGGGAGTCTTTCTCCTCACTGTTGAATAAGGTTGCATACTTCTTTGTATGTACTTTTGTATTACACTGAAAATTAAACATTGCTGACCAATTTCTGTACATTTCTATTTTTTATGTATGCACCTATTCTTTATGTACTAATCCAGTGACTGAACCTTGGATGCCCACTCCTTTGTATTTAGAATTGTTTTACATTGAGTTTTGATGTATTTCACTGATGCTATACATACTTATTTGAAAATAATCTGCGTCTGATTTTGTAGCTGTTCTGCTACATTCATCAGTCTTTACTGTATTACACTTTTCTATACGAAAAGGTATACTGTAATATTTGAGTAACTTCTGGAGCTTTTCTCCTCAGGCCTCTGCTGAAAAATGGATTTTAGCCCAGTCAGACTAATCTGGTCAACAAATGTTAAAATAAAAATAAAATAATGTATACTGCATAGATTATTACATATGTATTCTTAATGTTGCTGCTGCAGTATGACACACATTACTAAATTACAAAAAACAGGAACCAGTTTGGTTTACATGATCATGCTGTAATTACAGCATATGTTGCTCAGTACAGGCAGGGCTTCTACTCCATAAATATGTGTGTGTGTAATCCTGTGCATACAGTATAGCATAATTTTATGTTGAATACATTCTGGCCCTGTATGTGACAGATATGACTTTTGCCATTAGCATAATGCAAGTGAGATACAATTGTTCTGTTTGTGTTGTTCTAGTGTATACTTAGATGGGAATGACAGCAATTTACATACTAGATTATTCCCATAGTTCTCATATAACACAAGGAAGTGGGTCCAGTGTGTTTAGTTGCCATGTTATTCCTGTGAATACATTGTACCCATTTCTGTATTGGTTATTGTTGTCTTATGTCTACGAAAAAACATATCAGATCCTTGCTTGTGTGATTTCTGTAACAGTAATAAATCCAATGCGTAATTCGAATGACAATAAAACACTCAATATTTATTAAAACAAAAAACAACCGGTAAGCACTTTCATTCACAAAGAACTTCTTCAGACTGAAGCACTTACCGGTTGTCATTCGAATTGCGTATTGGATTTATTACATTTAAAATTGGAACTGTGGAGATTTATTTGGATTTTTGGATTTCTGTAACAGTGTTGAATCATGCTGTCACACTGGCACAATGGCCTTGTGTGGCATATAATGACAAATATTGTCTCATGTTATATCAATTTACTGTGGTATACATGACCATGTATCCTTCACATACTGCATAGACATTCACTTGTCCTCTACTGAATATACAGAGGTGATGCTTTCTTTAGCATCATTCATGACCCCCTTTTTTGCCCATATCTTGCACTTGTCAGTAGCCAGTCTTTTTGATAATCACTTATATTATGACATGCATACACAGATTTGCATACATGTCAATGTTTATTAATTTGTAGTACCTCTGTGCTGCTTTACATGGATGTGCATGTGCATGACTATACTATGACTGGCACACAGCCACTCTTGTAACATGTTACTGGTTACATGCACATATTCCATCTGCACCTGTTGTATTATGTTTGCATGGCAGTATACAGGTACATGTAATAATAAAAATGATTTTTGTTGTGAACCTTTGCCCCCCCCCTTGCTGTTTAACAGCTGCACATTACTATGTTTTTGTCATTTGAACATAGACATGTTTATAGCCATCACCAATCTACTATGCCCATGACATATGTTGGCCATTTGCTTCAATGTAGCTTTGGTGGACTTGCAGCCCATCCTATGTGGCGAACACATGTATTTGCAATGTGTCTCCTAAGATAGTGTTGTCCTGCTTTACTCTGTGCCTATTTTGCTTGCATTTCCTCACTGATATGGGCCTCTGTTGTCCATCTCCCTTCCTTCTTTTATCCTTGGCCTACATGTTTACATATACATAGCATGTATGTTATGTGTATGTTTACCTTCTGCTACATTGTCATCACTGTCATGTAGGTATACTACTACAATATTACTTTGGATTAGGAACTAGGAGGAGGCTTGTAGATTTAAAAATAAAAGTTTAATATACTTCAAGGAAAATTAAAAAACAGTCCAACACAAACAATAAAACACTTTAACTTATTCATCATGTTTTCTGTCCTACCCACTAGGACTTCATCAAATGAGCCCTACACAGAATTTCCCAACTAAATACCTGTCCCAACTTAAAAAGTGAGTAATTACCCAATCATATTCTTAGAGTAATTAATTAAACTTACTTGCCTAACTAGTGATAAAAATACCTCTAAAACTTTTATTAATCAGCGGAAACCCACCTTATAGTTAAAAACACCTATTCTTTCCTAAAAAAATCTAATTGACATGATAAACAAATAATAAGAAATGTTTACAAAAAGAAACAGTAATAGTAATAAAATATCTTATCTTACAACTTTTAAACTATTAAAATCCATCAAACAGATAAAAAGATGCCATTTGTTCAAACAAAAAAATTAACTTTCAGCGCCATCTAGTACGCCATTAAGACACCAAATAAAATACTTGGAGTAAAATATAAAACCTAAAAATGTACTACTGTAGAATATAACAATAGATATAGATAGATAAGCAGCAGGATATTAAGTTGTAATATACATAAAAAGACATAAGAAGATATACAAAAGATTTATAACCTAGCAGATCGAAACTAGAGTACAGGGGCCAAGGATATATACTCATTGAGACCAGGTGGCCCATTAGCTTCTAAAATTAGTTGCCAATATAGCTCCCTATAGTCAATCCTTGTTTCCCATGGCCCTAGGATCCTGAGCTATCTCCTCAAGTACAAAAAAAGAAAAACTAGTTTGAAAACATCTTAACTGATGTTTACATAAAACATTCCTTTCTTCCCTAGTTCTAATATCATAGATATGCTCATAGATCCTTATCCTAGGTTTACACTCCATTTTCCCAACATAAAAAGCATTGCATTTTTTACATAGGGCTAAATAAACTAAATAAATATTACAATAACTAAATAAATGAGCCCTTGATAATTACAATTAGTGAATGTCTTAGCCGCTATGTATTTAACCCTGAACAAATAAAATACTGAAAGGACGAACACGGCAGCATAAATTAAATAAATTGGTTTAATACATATACCACAGTAAGCGCTTTCACATAAAAATCCTTCATCAAACCTTTTAACAACAAACAAAACATTTGAGAATATATACATAACATTAATTCAAATCAACCAATAGCAAGGCTATACATCAGAAGAGATTACAGCTGGTTGGTTTGATTTAAGTTCAGCTTGGGGGGGCATAGCTGCTCCCTATTTTGGTCCGCAATTTACGGAGCCCAATTTAACATTAGATGAGACATCTTCAGAGTGTGTGCATATTCCTTTATTTTTTACTAGAGATCAAAGTATTGTTTGTGATATTTTTAAACGCTTTTGGCCTATTTTGCATGTTGATCCAGAACTGGGAAATATGGTGGGCCCAGATCCTAAGTTTGTGTTTAGGAACAAGAAAAACTTGAAGCGGATTCTTTGTGGTGATAGAATGTTAAAGAGTGAGGATATGTTTAACAAGGATGGTGTCACACTACCTTGTGGTAAATGCAATTTTTGTAGCTATATTGATACTTCGGTGGCTTTTATACACCCTGATTTACATAGGAGTTTTTCTTTTAATGTTCAAGCTAATTGTATGACTGCTAATGTTGTTTACCTTGCCCAGTGTACTTGTTGTTCGTCATTTTACGTAGGTAAAACTAATCGCTGTCTTCGTGACAGGATTAGAGAACATGTTTATGGCATTAGGAAGGGTTTTACTACTAATGCCCTTTCTAAGCATGTTATGGCCTTTGGTGAATTGCATCAATTTGTCTTTAGAGTTATTGATTTTGTTATGCCTAAAATACAATTGGGCAATATTTGTAATCACACTGAATTTAAAGAGAATAATTGGATGATTATTTTTAGAGCTGATAGAGGCCATGGGCTAAATGAACGTGCCTCCATCAAACCCCTTTTGAGAAAAAGGAGGTTATATAAATAATATAAATAA
The DNA here is from genome assembly GCF_019279795.1 of Protopterus annectens. NCBI lineage: Eukaryota > Metazoa > Chordata > Ceratodontiformes > Protopteridae > Protopterus > Protopterus annectens. Next base: position 200,156,996 of record NC_056748.1, read on the forward strand.
TATAAGTAATTATATATAAATAATATGTATGATATAAATAAAGAATTCATTTAACTTATGTTTGATATATTTTATATATTCTCCATACTCTCTATATTATTCTTAAGGTATAGTTAGAATGTATATTTTTTTATGTTTTTACTTAGTTTTTATATTTATTCATTAGTCTCCTAGGACTTTTGTATGCATTTCCCTTTTAATTAATACTATATAATTAAATAATTAATTGAGGATGAATTGCTATTGGTTGATATGAATTAATGTTATGTATATATTCTCAAATGTTTTGTTTGTTGTTAAAAGGTTTGATGAAGCATTTTTATGTGAAAGCGCTTACCGTGGTACATGTATTAAACCATTTTATTTAGTTTATGCTGCCGTGTTCGTCCTTTCAGTATTTTATTTGTTCAGTGGATGCTTTATTTTTCTATGCTGAATGGGAGTTTCTTCTGTGCTTCTTTGTCACTTTCGTTGGTTATTTGATTTATTTCTATTTTTATCGTGACAAGGTACGCAGGAAGATGGCAGAGGGTATTCCTAATTCAATTGAGTTGGACTACAATCCGGCCAGTATTGGCAGAGGTGATTTGAACTTATCCAAGAGATTCTCTAGTTACCTTGAAAAGGATCGGAAGCTTTTGGCTACTATGGGCATCAATGAAGGTGTTTCAGATGATGTCATTGATGCGACACGAATGCGTGAGGATCTCCAGCAACATTTAGAAGTTGTTGACCGTGATTTCTTGAAACTCAAGAAATTACAGTTACAGAGGCAACACTTTGAGTTTTGTTTGGATAACAATATTGTGCCTCGAGGACTTCGGGTCCTTAATATGCCGACACAAGGTAACCATTTTCCAGATCTATTAACTAAATGGCAGCGAATGAATTTTGAAATGAGTGCTAGCTATATGCGCCTTCTTAATGAGTTTTTTTCTCCGGAAGAGGACAAATTAAGGAATGAGCTTAAAATTAAGCAAGAGTATTTATTTAATACCTTTCCACATGACTTGTTAAATTCTATGCTTGAAAGTGTTCTAGACGGTGTTGCGGTCTACGAGAGGAAATTATTGCAACAAAAGAAAGTGAAAATATTAAGAGATTTTAATGACTTTAAAACTGGTCAAGTTTTTGTTTGGTCGAGGTCGGAAGGTTTTCAAGCCAATACCAGACCTAAGAAGACAGTCTCTATACCTGTGAATAATGTTTTGCCCAATCTCGATGTTTTAAATAAGACTTTAGGAATGAAAACTAGTGACTCTAATAATGTTGGCTGTAACCAAGAAATGGTTCGGCAGTTGTTGTGATGGACAATATTGACTCTATTAGTAGTCCTGCCACTAGTAGGCATATGACTGATGTATTATTATCTGGTTCGAGTAATGTTCTTAAAAATTCTAATAACCCTGTTAGTAATGAAGTTGTATCAGTACCTTCTGTTACACATAATTTGTTTCCGAATGTTGTTGTTAGCAAAAAGTCTACTGAAGTTAAGATTGTTAGATCTAAAGTTACTAACCATGAAGGTGATGACAAACATCTGGGTACTATACCCTCGAATGCCTCTGGCGACCTCCCTTTTCCTCTGCCCGTTCGCCCAGATCAGTTTAGGAGACGGAGCAGATCGATGAGTCGGGGTCGCCAGAAGAGGAAGTTGTCGGGGGAGCAGTGCCAGGTACAATCATTGAAAAAAATGTGGGGGAAGATGCAAACTCGTTAATTGTTAACATTTCCTCATATAGTCTTAGCCTAGAAGAGGAGGACGTGCTCTGTAAAGGCTTATCATTCATTCCCTCTGAAAATAGCAAGTTAACGGAAACTATTTTAGATTTAAGAGTGTTTTGCAGAAATTTAATGTTGCGACACTATTATGGGGGTATTAATATTAATGATGTGAATGATGGGATTGTACCTACTCATGTTGGTGATTTTAGGCCTTTAAGTACTTTTGTTCCACCTAACCATCCGCTGGTTGAGGCTTATTGTAAGCTCAATGAGGATGGTTTGTATGACCATTATCATCAATATCTGGGTAAGCATAGGCCAGGTAAGAAGTTTAACCTTACTATTCAAGAGAAGCAAGCTTTGATGATGCATAGAAATAACTGTGATATTTGTATCAGACCGGCTGATAAGGGCGGTTCTGTAGTGATTATGGATGGTACACAATATTTTAATAGTATGAAAGAGATGTTGAATGATGTTGGTTTTTATCATAAACTAGGAATATCGGATGTCCTTAATATTATTACTGCAGTTAGTTGCTCTGTGCAGGAGGTGTATGAGCTTGGTTTGGTTTCAGATGAAACGCGTAATTTCTTTATGGTCCCTGATCCATTAATACCCTTGATTCAAGGACTTCCTAAGATCCATAAACACCCAACGAAACCCCCCATGCGACCTATTGTCTCGGGGGGTGGTTGGGTAACTGAACCTTTGTCGATTTTTTTTGAAAAACATTTAAGGCCTGTGATAGCATTGAATAAAACAGTTTTACAAGGATCTAAACAATTCCTTACAGATTTGTATGATTGTATTAGGACACTTGGGAATCTAGAAAATTTGATTTTTGTAACAATGGACATTCAGTCCTTGTTTACTATGATTCCCAATGAGTTGGGACTTTGCCATATACATGAATATTTGGTGTTAAATAGTGGTTATGATTTGGGTAAGGTTGATTTGATTTGCTTCCTTTTGGAAGTGATATTGGAGAACAATATTTTTGTTTTCTGAGATGAATTTTTTATCCAGAGACATGGCGTAGCTATGGGCACTTCTTGTGCCAATAGCTATGCCAATATATTTCTGGCACAATGGGAGAATGATGTACTGTTTAAATTAGATATGTTTTGTAAACATGTCAGTTTTTATCGTCGTTTTGTTAACGACGTTTTCTTTTTATGGAATGGCAAGATTGCTGACCTTGAAGCTTTTCATGTGCAGATGAATGACTTATTGGATTGTTTGAAATTCACGATGGTTTCTTTGAATGTAAGGATTGAGTTCTTAGAGTTATTTGTAGAAAAGTTACCATGCTCTTTAATTAATACTGGTGTTTATCGCAAGAATTGCTCACGCAATAGTCTATTGAACAGGTGCAGTATGCACCTGAATTATGTGTTCCGTAATTTAGTTCGAGGACAGGGGATTAGAGTATCAAGGCTTAACCCCACTGTTAAAGGTTGTTTATCAGATCTAGGTGATTTACAAAAAAGATTAGTTTCAAGAGGCTATACATCAGAAGAGATTACAGCTGGTTGGTTTGATTTAAGTTCAGCTAGGGAGGGCATAGCTGCTCCCTATTTTGGTCTGCAATTTACGGAGCCCAATTTAACATTAGATGAGACATCTTCAGAGTATGTGCGTATTCCTTTATTTTTTACTAGAGATCAAAGTATTGTTTGTGATATTTTTAAATGCTTTTGGCCTATTTTGCATGTTGATCCAGAACTGGGAAATATGGTGGGCCCAGATCCTAAGTTTGTGTTTAGGAACAAGAAAAACTTGAAGCGGATTCTTTGTGGTGATAGAATGTTAAAGAGTGAGGATATGTTTAACAAGGATGATGTCACACTACCTTGTGGTAAATGCAATTTTTGTAGCTATATTGATACTTCGGTGGCTTTTATACACCCTGATTTACATAGGAGTTTTTCTTTTAATGTTCAAGCTAATTGTATGACTGCTAATGTTGTCTATCTTGCCCAGTGTACTTGTTGTTCGTCATTTTACGTAGGTAAAACTAATCGCTGTCTTCGTGACAGGATTAGAGAACATGTTTATGGCATTAGAAAGGGTTTTACTACTAATGCCCTTTCTAAGCATGTTATGGCCTTTGGTGAATTGCATCAATTTGTCTTTAGAGTTATTGATTTTGTTATGCCTAACATACGATTGGGCAATATTTGTAATCACACTGAATTTAAAGAGAATAATTGGGTGATTATTTTTAGAGCTGATAGAGGCCATGGGCTAAATGAACGTACCTCCATTAAACCCCTTTTGAGGAAAAGGAGGTTATATAAATAATATAAATAATATAAGTAATTATATATAAATAATATGTATGATATAAATAAATAATTCATTTAACTTATGTTTGATATATTTTATATATTCTCCATACTCTCTATATTATTCTTAAGGTATAGTTAGAATGTATACATTTTTATGTTTTTACTTAGTTTTTATATTTATTCATTAGTCTCCTAGGACTTTTGTATGCATTTCCCTTTTAATTAATACTATATAATTAAATAATTAATTGAGGATGAATTGCTATTGGTTGATTTGAATTAATGTTATGTATATATTCTCAAATGTTTTGTTTGTTGTTAAAAGGTTTGATGAAGCATTTTTATGTGAAAGCACTTACCGTGGTATATGTATTAAACCATTTTATTTAGTTTATGCTGCCGTGTTCGTCCTTTCAGTATTTTATTTGTTCAGTGGATGCTTTATTTTTCTATGCTGAATGGGCATTTGTTCTGTGCTTCTTTGTCACTTTCGTTGGTTATTTGATGTATTTAACCCTGTTTATGAGGTAAACAGAATCCCTGTTAAGAAAGTAGGGCCATTGGGCGCAGGCTCCACATTTAAACTTCCCTATTTTTTTCCTCCCTCCATTTTTTATACAATAATAATTCTGCTCAAGGAGCTCCTTAATGCTACAACCCTTTCTAAAAACAAATTTCAAGTGATCATTAAACATACCTTCCAAGTCTGAAAAATGTGTAAACATATTCCAGTTTTCTTTAAAATAACTTCTTTGATGGATCGTGTGTCACTATTAAAACTCGTGGTAAAAGCACTTTTATACTTCCCTTCTTTCCCTCCTTCACTTTTATTGTCTTTTTTTGTCAAAATCATCATTCCGAACAGAAAACAGATAGTCAAAGTCTGGAACTGTCCAAGTAGAGAACAGGAACAGTAGTCCTTGCAGACCAGCTATCTTTCTAAAGAAGGACAAAGAATGCGGATCTAATATCTGCTTATTTATGCAAGGCATTATTTAACATGCTTCCTACATTCAGGGAAAAAAAACAAATGGACATTTTTTTGGATTTACTTGCTGTATGAAGACAAGGCAGTTGCTATGACCCAAACACTGCTAGCTTGTCCCTTTGCTGGATGTAGTCCATTGATTCAGCTGTAGGCAAAAAATAATGTCATATGGAGACCTCTCAACATCTTATCTTTGAAAATCATAGCAGAGAACTATAAAAAGCATAACTGAGAACTGAAGACCTTAGCACTCAAAATGTACCTATGTGTGAATTGTTGCTCAGTGAAGGGTAGGGTACAATACACAATGCACAATGCATCCATTTGCCTATTTGAGAAGCACAAGTAACCTAGAGAAGAAAACCTTGATTTAATGGGCCTCCTCACCATTCACCAAGAATTGTATTTTGTTAAATCATCTAAAACTGTAATGCACCGCATGACAAATGTTTTAGTGTCCCAGTCAGATATTTGTGAGAAGCCATAGTAATACTTTTTAGCTCACTGCTGTCAACATGCAGAACAATGTAAACTATTACAACATGCCAAACACACCAACACGTGCGCACACATACACACACACACACACACACACACACACACACACACACACACACACACACACACACACACACACACATGGCCACTTGGTGAACTGTCACCTCAGATTTCCAAATGTAATCAAACAAATGAATTAATACATTAAGTGAAGATGCTGTAATGTACTTCAGTTTCTTGCTGTCATATACATACAGTATACATACACATAAATAATAACCAAAGTAATATACTTTGGCTCACTATTGGGATAAAACAAACACTGCAAACTATTACAATACCCCACAACATGTTCTTACTTGTAAAACCCAAGCCAATTTTAAGACATAGCTAAAACACTGCTGCATTAAGTTCAAAATATTTTCTCCACAACAAAACTCTTCTCCAAGCTCTTAGTGCAAGAATCAGGGACAAAGCCAAAAATAATGAGTGAAAAAGGTCCACAATAAGATACAGATTTTAAATATTGCCCTTATTTACTTAGTTACTAGAGTAAACATGTTGCATTAGCATACCTTTTCTGAAGTATATAAGACATGCATAATTCTCTCAGTCTTGTATCTCAAGCATCATGGACCAAGCTAAAAAAATAATGGTGGGGGGGGGCACAAAAGTATCAAGGGCTAATGTTAAATAATGCTCTTGTGTACTTAAGAATTGTCTGGACTGATATGTCTAGAACTAGCATGCATTTCTTGAGGGCTACAATGTCTGAAATTCAAATGTCTATAATTATTTGGTGAATAATCTTCAATATTTTTTTAGAATACCACAAATTACATCAAACATATGAGACACAAATGAAGGACATCTGAAAACTATGAATGATATGAAATTTGAAACTTGAATATCTTTCATTGTTGGACTACAGTCCTCGACTATGCATAACTGGCTCCTTCAAAGACAAAGCACCCCCAGTCAAGTTGAACCCAGCATAGTTTTCTACATTCAGTTTTTAATCTGGATTAACCAAAGCTGTTTACAAAAATGTTTTCTTTTCTTTAAATTAAAATGCACCATAACTGCACAGATATTAGGAGGCGAGACAGATAGTGACAAACAAAATGAATGATTGCACAACTGAAGATAAAGAATGAAAACTGTGGGGGTTATATAGAAATATTTAGCACAGAACATCAAGAAAAATAGCATGAAGACTGGCGCAGACACCCAGGAGGTAATTCAGAGATATGGTAGGATACATAGTGTGGTTTGTAAGGTTTGCAAATAACTGTATGATATCTTGCAAATGAGGGCCTACATGCAAATGAGGCCATTGCATATGCAAACGACAACAGTTTAAGCATATAAAGTATGTGCTATGCATTGCAATTTTCATCCATTCTGAATGCTAGGAAACTTCAGAGTACATTAACTACTTGTATTATAATGTTAGTGATATCAACTATAGCAGAACAAGAAGCAATACTGGCTACCTCTGGAGACAGTCTTTGCAATGCTGTACATTGTCTCCCTCTACATCGCACATGGGACAGCCAGTACTTAATGGATCATCATCTTCCTGACCAGGACACTTTTGTTCACTATTGTTTGGATAAAGGGACTATATTGGATTTGTCATACATGTGTTACCCACATATGCAATCAAGGGGGATCATAGCACTCAATCACTTAGCTCAGGAATCAGAGACAAAGCCCAAAAATATGAGGAAAAAATGTATGTATTGCCCTTACATACTTACAAAGTTACTAGAATAACAAGTCTTGCATTAGCATGCATTTTATGAAGGATATGAACTGTGTATGTTAAATGTCTGCCATTAGTTAATGACTGCAATCCTTAGTGATTTGCCAGAAAAACAGAAATGTTATGAGAAACATACCCAAACTATTAGGCAAAATAAAAAGCATTGGGCAAACTCCATGACAGTTGAGAGCTATGAAGGGTGGGAATGCATGGACTGCCCATGTCTGTGGGTATGACGGCATGTGTAGCTACATGAATGTTTCAGCATTTATCACAGGACACAGTAGGACTTTCACAGCCATTAGCCTTGTGGATCTTACAGCAATTCCTTGATGTAACGCTGTAGCAAAAGTGGAGGATCATATGATTACCACATGTAGAACAGGAAACAACCAATATTGTGAAGGCATTTTACAACATCATAACCCATTTCTTTAAGTTGCAGGAGCCTTTGAGTATATCCACATCATCGTCATCATCAAGACCCTACCTGCTCCACAATGTACCCACTACATCATCTGGTAGTGATTCAGTTCCATCAACTACCAGGTGTGTGTGTGATGTGCAGGGTATCATATATAGTGTATTTCTGTGCCACTCAGACAGTTCCCATGAGTCCCAAATACATTACACCAATTATTTTCACTTAGCTGTTCATTCTTTTAAAACCCTGTAAATAAATAATGCTGAAATCCTCATATTCCCTCATATTCCTTCTAAATTTGAATACATATAAGTCTCTGTGCATTACAGCAATTTATATCCCTCCAGGTCGAAATACAAATGCAAAAGAAGAATTCTTCTCCTGAGCTACCTGAAATATTCCTCAGAAAACTATCATAATGAGCCATCTAAATATTGACTGGTAGACCATAATAAATGACATTTTCAATAATGAAATAAAGCTGTATGTGCTAACCAAGCTTACTACATCCCCAACTAGATGCAATAAGCATTTGGACTGGAACTCCACCTTAAACGGATCCTCGCTAACTCCCCAAACAAAATGGTGCATTCCCCATTTTCTTAAGCACCATCTCCCTACCTTTGCTGTAAGGAATAACCACAATATCCATAAACCACACTGATACAAACATGGTAGCTATCTATCCTCCCTACAAAATTATGCCTTTATATCAAACTTAAAATTAATAAATCGGAACCAACTAATAACCTTTAAACTAGATAATGCTGTCTGTCTGTTCAACACCACCTTCCTCAATATCCCAAAAATACATGTTCCTATAAGAACCAAAATAATCAAATCAAATACAGTACCCAGACTGTCCAGAGAAACCAAAGAACTTACAGACCCAAGCACAAAGCATAGGAAACCTGTGCAAAAATAAGACAGGGTTGAATTTATAAAAGTATAAATACCTCATAAATAGCAGCAAGTAAAGGATTCAATTTGATAAATCAGATTATTCCAATATCTGACTTTAAGTCAGAAGAACACAAAACTCTATTAGTCTTCAGTCAACCAATACTAAATCCTGGCCAAGTCACCAATACAGTCTCATAGTCTCTCTACTTTTCCTCAATTAACTCAATCAAATGGTTTGGCCTCCCAATTCAAAACACACTTCATCAACTCAGTAACTTCAGTCCTAAATCTCTCAGCCTCCACTACCCCATAACCTTCATCTAAATTAATATCCATCCATCCATAGCCCCCTTATTCTCATTTTTGCTCATGAGGCTGGAGTGTCACATAAAGAGTGACCATCATCTACAGCCAATGCTCACAACAACGGTTGGCTGGCCCTACCGTGGTGGTTCTTCTGCACCATAAGCACTCACAACTATGGCCAAGTTGGAGTGTCCAGTCCACTTACTGCATGTCATGATTTTGCGGTGGGGAGGGCGGACTGGAGTACCTGGGATAAAACAATGTGAACACAGGGAGAAATGCAGTTGAGAATTGAACCCGAGAACCTGTAGCAGTGAGGTGACAGCACTACCTGCTGTTCCACTGTGGTACCCTAATACTCTACTGTAAAACATTCTCCCTGGTTCCCATTTCCACCTCTTTCACAAAAAAAAATATATATATATACACACACACACACACACACACACACACACACACACACACACACACAGACACACATACACACATGTGTGTGTATGTATTTGTACACACATATATCTACCTATCAATAGATATAGATATAGATATAGATATTTCTAAAACTGAAATCTACCACTGCTGCCCTAGGTAACCTACCAAACGAATACATTAAAATGGCAACAGATACTCCAAACTACCTAGTTTCTATAATACTTAACTGATCTAGCAATGAAAGATATGTAACCAACCTATGAGAAAAAATCTAAATCTTTACCCTTATCTAAGGCTAAGCACTTCCACAAATCTTACCAACTACAGATCAATAGGCCTTCTATCTCCACTATCTCCAGTCTCAAAAAAGTCATTGAGAAATGTATCCAAACACAACTAGTGACTTTTATTTCAGACAGTAACTGTTACCTCTAACACAGTGTGGCTTATCTCCTGTGGTGCTCTCCATATTTCTCTGAGTGACCATCTCCCTATATTTGCTATAAGGGACAAACACAACATCCATAAACCCCATCTGTCCTAATCATAGCACTTCCACAGCACACCTTAACTCTTTTACCACTATAAAGCATAAATCATTTACCACTATAAAGCAAAACAAAAACGAGGGAAACCATCTACTCTGTCCTGCTTGACCCAGTGAAGGTTTTGATACTGTTTCACACACAAAACTGCTACAAAAAGTGCCCTTCCTAGGTCTGGATACACCAGCACTTGGTTTGACAGCTTTCTGTCCTGCAGATAACAGGCAGTTAAATGGCAACATATCTTTTCCCCTTTCCTTCCATTAGCAGCTGGACAGTTTCTCAGGGCTCCATTCTACGCCATTGCTTATTCAACATATTTGTGAAGGATTTCCAGTAGGCAAACAGACATGCAACAATCATTCAATATGCATATGACTTCACCCTGATCTGTGCTGCTAAAAGAAAAAATGGATACACTTCAATAGCTAATCCAGAAATCTCCTACTTTAACATGGCTATCCAATTCTCAACTTCTTCTAACCCCCCCCCCAAAAAAAGAAAATCAAAGCACATTCAATTCACCCCAAAGCAAGTCTCTCTCCAGAAATTCTTCTTCACTCTAATCTTCACAAACAACATAAGAATCAAATTACTAACCCATACTAAGCTATTAGGTGTAATACTTGATGACAACCTGACATTTCACTGCCATGGAAAAAATGTAATAGAATAAAAGGCTCATCAAAAAGTCGGTACCCTCTCCTGGATAAAACCTTACCTAACAGACAATGCTAGAAAATACTATGCTTCCGTTTTCCTCATTCCAACTCTCCTCTATGCCTCCCCTATTTTTGTTAATCTTCAGGTAGCCAAGCCCAATGTCCTTAAACAATACTACAATAAAGTAGTCAAATTTGCTGCTAATGTGACATACAAATCTCACCACTGTGTAGTACTCAAGCTGCTACAGTGGCTAGAACTGCCTCACTCCTTGAAATTATCCCAGCCACTTACCACACATAACCTTATTCACAAACCCAGCAAATGTCCTGTGTCCTAGCCCATCTCACATCCTTCAACACTACTCACCAAGAACTCCTCTTTCCTCAGTAGATAAAAATATACTGTTAATAACTAAATCAAACACTGTTGGAGTCTCTTTCTCTCTATTGCTTCTACATCTCTAAAAATGTGGAACTACATTCCCCATACCCATAAACAAATACCTCAGGTGAAACTTTTCAAGCCGCAACATCTAATGGACTTGTGGCTGTGTTCCTGCTCATCTCTTGGCTTGATTAAAATTCCTGTCCATCCACATAGTGTATTCTAAGCCACGTTCTCCCCTACCTTATTTAAGGACATTATACTGAGATATTATATGTAGAGCCTGTGTTTCAACCATCCTTTCTCTCTAAGCCACTTTCTTTGCTTACCCCATTTCTTCCCCAATTCCTATTATTCTCTTCTCTTGGCACCCCCCCTTGCCATTATTACACCACGACATTCCCTTTCAGTATCTCCTAGCCCACTACCTTGGTTGTTTTCTTTCTTCTTCTTTCATCACCTTTCATATCACATTCCCTCTGTATCCCCTCTACCCTGCCTTCATGTGAATAATCCTCCATCTCCTGACGAAACCTTCCCTGACCTTCCTCTCACTCTGCTAATCATCTATACAGCCTCTGCTACTTCCAGTATATGATCCAACCACTTTTTCTGCTGGCACCTCTAGCTATTTCCCTGCTGTTGCATCTGTAATGTAGTTTTTCACCTTGCTCCTCACACACTGCTGTATAACTATCACTTCCACTAATTTGTAACTTAAATGCTTTTTTCCTAAAACCTCATTTTTTAACAGCATGGCCTTACAAATAAGTTTCACTTTTCTTTTTTTCTACTTTCTTTATTTTTAATCAGTAATACTCATGGAAAAAACAAGTAAAAAGCAGCTCCACAGGTGAAAACACTCAGTCCAGGAATCACGTGTATAGTACAACCAGAAATAAATTGAAGTTAAATAACTTTAATAAATAAAAACAGAAAAATTAATCAAGCGCTTTCGCTTGGTTCCTACAAGGCTTTATCAAGATATTACTCAGTGAAAAGTAAAACCCTTTTATATCATCATACATAAATCATGTGACCACTTAATCGGCCACTCCTAACATTAATTGTGAGTGTTTTCACCTGTGGAGCTGCCTTTTACTTGGTTTTTGTGTTCATTTTCAAGTTAGTTGGATTAATACTCATGGAGCCAGATTCAATAACAACTACACTAAGTGTCCACAGTCAGTTTTCAAGAACACCCCTACCACAATTTTTGTGCTTTCTAGTCACTCAGAAAGATTATACTAAGTGTACATGTAGTCTACACTTTGGGCAACTTTTATGAATCCCCCTCAGTATTTAAAGCTGCAGGAAAATCAGTAAGAAAACTAAAAATAGGAAGAAGAAGGTATAAGAAGGTGTTCTACCACCCTAGAAAACAAAAATGGAGAAAAACTAAGGGTAATACTGCTCAATGCCAGAAGTCTAAACCTCAAGATGCACGCCCTCGAAGCCCTCCTCAGTATGGAGAACATTGATGTCTGTGCTGTGACTGAAACCTGGTTCAAGGCTCCTGAGAGCACCCCAGCACTATCAGGTTATACCTCATATCATGCGTTACGGCCCCAAAATCCAGACCGAACCACAAAAGGAGGGGGAGTATCCATATTCATAAAGGATACCCACACCTCCAGGTTAGTGGCAACGCACGAAGCATCGGAGACCATCCAGGTGCAATTAACCATAGGTAAAACTGCCCTACAGTTTGTAGCATGCTACAGACCACCCTCTCAAACTCAGGAAACCCACACAGCCTTCCTGAAGACACTGGAGAGTATGAATGTCTCTCCAAACACCATCATATTGGGTGACTTCAACTACCCAAACATAGACTGGGAACATTACTCAAGCCCCAACACCCTAGCCCAAAGGTTCCTGGAGTTCATAAACTCAAATGCTATGGAACAACTAGTCACCATTCCCACAAGAGGAAAAAATATACTAGACCTGATCATCACAAACATGGGGACTAAATGCTCCACACCGGAAGTATATCCCTCATTGGTGAGATCAGACCATAAATTAATCACACTGGAGATCCACATCTCGCCCCCAACCCCAGCAAAAAAGACCACAGTGAAGAACTTCTCAAAAGCAAACTTCACACTTCTTAAGACTGGAGTGGTATCCTTCAAGGCCCCCGAGCCAGTGGAAACCACAACCCACGCTGCTGATACCCTTACAAATGCCTTCTACGAGCACCTCCAGGAATGCATGGATCAAGCAATCCCTAATAAAATCAAGACCCTTTCCACCAAAGGCAGGCGCCCGGTCTGGTGGACCCCAGCCATAAACAAACTCTACAACAAAAGGAGAAAGCTACTACATGACAGAGCAAAATCCCTAAAAGGGAAGGCATCTCTGATTACTACTAGCAAAAAACTACGATCACTCATAAAATCATCCAAAGCCAACTTTGAGAGAAAAATCGCTAATGACACAAAAGACAATCATAAGGCCTTCTTTAGCTATGTTAGAAACCTGGGTGGAAACTCCCAGATATGCTCAGAATTAGTCCAAAATGATACAAAAATCACTGAACCCACTGACATTGCCAACATACTGGCAGACAGGTTCAGTGCAAATTTCTCCCCTCCCTCCCCCCAAAAGGAGAAATATCTATCCCACCAGAGTCTAGCCTCCCAAACATCTCAGATGCCCAGGTGAGAGCTGCTCTCTCTAAAGCAAAAAACACAGCATCAATGGGACCGGACAGTGTCCCCGGCTGTGTGCTACACGAACTCAATGAGGAACTAAACCCACACATAAGGCTGCTGTTTAATCTTAGCCTTACTACAGGATACGTACCCAAAGAATGGAGTACGGCAACTGTGGTCCAACTCCACAAAGGCAGTGCTTCTACGGACCCTGGAAATTACCGCCCCATAAGCTTGATGAGCCTTGTCTGCAAAGCTATGGAGAGGATCATAATGGAACTCATAAATAAAGACATTGGGGACCTACAGACACTGGATCCTACCCAATTTGGCTTTGTCAAGGGCAGATCCTGCCTCTTGAACTTGGTCGACTTTTTCAAAACAGTCACTAAGGCTATTGATGAGGGTAAGGCAGTTCACACAGCCTACCTTAACTTAGCAAAAGCGTTCGACACAATACCCCACTCGGGCATCATAGAAAAGCTCACCAGCTTAGATGTAAACCCATATGTCACAAGATGGGTTGCAAACTGGCTCAAGGACAGAACCCACAGGGTTAGAGTTGCTGGTGCCATGTCAGACTCTAAGCCGGTCACGAGCGGTGTCCCACAGGGCTCAGTCCTGGGCCCCCTCTTGTTCGGCATTTATTTTTCTGAAGTGCAGGCAAGGCAGGAGGATTGTGGCTGACAAAATTTACAGATGACTGCAAACTGGGCACCATAATTGACACTCCATCAGACAGAGACATCCTCCAGAGAGGTCTCATAGAAATGGATAACTGGTGCCAGAGCCATGGCCTTAAGCTAAATGCCAAAAAATGTATAGTCATACCCTTTTGGAAAAACAAGGTAACCCCTAATTACCACATAGGTGGTAATCCATTAAACACGGAAGACGTTATCAGGGACCTGGGGACCCAAGTTGACAGTAACCTCTCTTTTGACACTCACATTGCCAAAGTGGTTAGGAAGACCTTCTACATTGCCCACCTGATCATGAAGGGATTCACATCCAGATCAGGAGAGGTCATTGTACCCTGTACTCTTCACTTATCAGACCAATGATTGAGTACAATGCCCCATTCGAATGTACCTTACCCGACACCTGCAGCAGTTGGAAAGACCCCAAAGTTCCTCACCAAAAGGATAAAGGGGCTCAAACATATGTCATATGCTGCCTGACTGAAGAAACTCCAGCTCTATTCAGTCGCATACCGTCTGCTCAGAGGTGATCTGTGCCTGACATACAAGGCCATGTCCAACCCGGAATTAATGGACATGCTCCACCTCAAAAAATCCAAATCCACCAGAGCCACGAGAGCAAGAGACTTAAACCTCAACACGGATATAAATAGGACGTGCTGGAGGGACAGATTCATCACCCAGAGACTCCCTACACTATGGAACAGAATCCCAGTCCATGTGAGGCAGAGCCCCTCACTGACTCTGTTCAAGAGAAATCTTGACGAGTGGATGGGAGATCGTAGGTTTACCCTGGGAATCATCTCTGTGTCACTGCTGGACAGAGGCACAGCAAACTAATGGGTATAGTATTCTCATCCTAAGGGGTGGTGAAAGCCACACACACTCTGGCTAGGCTTATAAATGCCCTAGGGCAGATAGCCTAGTATGAACCTATGAACCTATAAACCTAAGTTATGTGTGTGCTGTCTGTTAACTCAGAAGAGTGCGCACTTAGTGTATTCACAGAATAGGCATTAATGACCTTCACAAATGTATCTGTTGATATGTACTGATGTCTGCTGTAAAACTCTGTTTTCTGATGTGTTCGATTTGCATTCACTCTGTTAAATTGCTTAAGGTAATGCAATTTTTTTCTTATCTGTGTTTTGAACCTTTTGCACATGTATTATACTTAGAGTTTTTCTCACAGGGCCTCCACTTGAAAGGGGCAGCTTATGCCCAAATGGACAATACTGGTAAGAAAATTAATAATGCCTAGCACATGTGCTACATCTCTTGATATTTTGTGCAGGGTGATTTCTTGCTGGGTAGTCCAGCTGGTAGGTGCACACATTGCCATATATAATGCCAGTAATTCCAATTCCACATCAAGCAGGCTGCACGGAACATATATTTTCAAGTGTTGGGTGTTACAGATGATACATGCTGAGCATTAGAACCATGAATAATGATCCCCCTTCATATAAAATGCACATACCAAGGATGACATGGCTTTCAACTTAGCAGATTTGAAAGCACAGAATACTGTTGAACATGTGTTTGGACTCCTAAAGGGGTAGTTCTAGTACTGCAGTATGAATCTTTGACCTGCAGCCAAACATTTATATTACATAATATGACAGTACGCAAGCAGATGCAACAACAGGGAAATATTGCAATACTGCCCAAAAAACTGTTACTGCAAAGGAGAAGGGACTGTGCACACAGTTATTAGGAGCAAGGGCTACAGATTCTTCCCATGCAAGAAAGAGGTGAACATAATCTATTAATGCACTGGCAAAGAGGCTGCTTGTGATCCTTAACTGTAGCCATGACACAGACAGCATAGATTGTTATACCAAGGCTATGCAATACACTAAAACAGATGGTCATGCTGTGTATCAGACTTTACCTTACCCACACATGTTACAAGGTGGACAGTACACAGTCATCATCATTTGCACTGGAGGGGTGGGGCACAGCAAAAGGTGACAGAAATGCTGTCTTATGATAAATGGTCATGGAAGGTGGCTGTTATTGCCACTGATGTGGGTAGCATGTTATGACGAATCAAACTAGAGGTGGAGTGGAGTTGCCATGTCATGGACATTTGGCATGTTTAATGTGGCACTGGCTAATGATAGACATGGATTGATGACAAATCCCAGTGGTGGAGTATGAGGAGCATGACCAGCCATGACCATTGGACTGGCAACTAGCAGGTGTGCTGACTACAGTGGACAGATATGCTGGGATGCAGGGCTCCAAAAATGGTGCGTGTCACCTTTGTATGTTCTGCCATAATGAGCCCTCCTATTGCTCATGGCCAGCATAATCTGTAGAAGGATAATGGAGTTGCCTTCAGACTCATGGACATATTAGTGGATGTCATGTTTGTTTCTAAGGATTTAAGCAGTACTGATTGATCCCTGTACTTATAAGGCATGTGACTGTTTAGGTGCTGCACAACACCACACAGGTCATGCACCACAATCACCGACTCTAACATGAGGTGTGTAGCAGCTGTATGCGCATTTATCATCAGCCTGCATATCCACTAATCAAAAAAATGTTCACTACTCAAGCTAAGGAAAGACGTTGAATCAGGGTGATGATGCTCACTAATATACCTCTTTGCTACAGTGCTCTTGAGAGGCACTGCAGCTGATAAGTACCATATGTAATGATGACTACAGTGCTGAATGGGTGAGGCCCAGAGTTCAGTGATTTCTAGTGTCAAATGCTGGTGAAGCCATAAGTCCTGCCTGACAATCAGCAATCACATAATATGTGGGGGATATGTGTGACTGCCTCAACATTAGTGTTGCTGAAAGTGCCAGTGTGTTATCTGACTGTGGAATGAACATGTAGTCATCTTTGTTGGCAACATGGGATCTACTAATGTCAAGCATGTTCTGCCCTATCATGATGGGCCCTCCACTAGTAGAAGCTTTGAAAGCATAAATATAACACAGTAGTGAAGCATATGCCTTGGGCACCACCTAACATGTGGCAATATACTGATACATGAAACAACCCGGGGTTTATACCATGGGTAGTTGTTTGAACATTTTATTTTTACAGTCTGGAAATATCATATGGGTATATGCATAACGTCTGGTACAGAGTGCTGTAGCCACATCCTGGGTGTACCAAGAGATGAGATCTGCAGCAGTATATTGCTGAATACACTCTCCCATTACATGCAGATCACCACACAGCATAGAAATGCTCCTGCTATTGTTAACCTTGTGCATACCCTAAAGATACTTGGGCAGCCATTCAAAGTCATGCTCTAATATCCAAGCAACAGCCAGGTAGGATGGTCTACTGAGCCTCCCCAGACAGAGATACCAGAAACTGTTCCACCTCTGTCAGTTGCTTTTGTATGAATACTCCATTTCTTAAAATAACAACCCTGGAAATGTCACATGCTTTGGTCTTAGCGTGCAAGACTTGTACTGTGGTCATATTTTGAATTTGTACAGCATTGATGTGCTGGACCAGTCCCTACCATGCTTGGTTCATGAGTGCTTTGTCTAACTTTGGTCCCATACTGCCTTGTCTAATTACCTGTTTCCTAGATGCGCATGTCATTTATGTATACAGCATGCAGTAGCATCTCAGTCTCCTGGATGGTAAACGTTTCAAGTTTTTGGCTGTATCATGAGACCATGATAAAATGTATACACCTGTATTTTACATGTTAGTTAATGTACAGTATGTATGTACAAAACTGTCTTTCTCTGATCCATAAGTGTATGGAGTGATTTCTCCCATCATTTGGTGTCAACATTCTTATCCACTATCATGCTCTGACCATTCCTCTATCCTCTACTGACAGCAGAAAAGGGATTTTCATTGCTGGAAACAGTTCTATATCACTTTTGTGATAGCCTGTCTCAGTGACAATATCCTGTCTCTACATACATATCTCTTTATGACTAACCATTCCCTTACCTACGTCCATGATATATTGTGCCCTTTGTAACATTACCTGTTCTCAGTGAGCACAGGTCAATGTGCGCCCCCTCCCACTACTTGACATATAACTAACATGACCTTACATTGTGTTCCTTACCACATAATGCCTCTATACAGCTCAGCATAAAACTGTTATGTCCTTCTGTTATGTTCTCTGCAATAGTTTGCTGTCCAGAAAAAAATAATGCTGTGACACACAGTTTATTATAGTAATACAGTAATGCCAGCAATATTGTACATTTACCCTCTGCTGGGAAAGCTTAGCTTGTCCTCTCTGGCAGGCTGTCTGGTTTTCTTCAATCTCCTAAGGTGCTGTAAAATATAAAACAAACAGCATTTACAGCTATAAGTGTTAGCCCTTCTATACAGTGACACTGCAAAAACAAGCGTCTTACAATTTATTTATGCATGCATTTATTTATTTATTTTTATTTTACATTTGTTTACCGGGAAAGTCTGAATGGGATACAGACCTATTTTCAGTGGAGGCCCAGGGAGAAAAGCTCCACATATAACAATAAAAAAGTCTAGGACTACAAACTAATAAAAGTTTTTTTCGAGCTGGTAAACAAGTTTCTGTGCCATAGTTAGTTGGTTGTAGGATAGTAGCTGTAGTACTAACGAGAACCGTTTTTTAAGGTATGACAATGGTGGGTGTAGTGCGGACAATCACTGGCAAATTTAGCTATTTTATTATAGCATGTTTCCAGTTTTTTTTAGATCTGTCTTTTTAAGGTTAATGAGAATTGAGAAGGTGTAACGTAGTGTTGATAGGAGGTGGGTTCTTGCAATAGCTACCCAAGTGGTTTCAGTTAGATACTTTTTGTTTCTATACAAGGTACCCATTTGTTGTGAACGTTTTTAATAGTTTGTGATATATGTGGGTCAAATCTTGACTCTTAGTAGTTTTGTCTGTGATTCAGGACAGATTATTGTATTGCTGTTGGCAGTAATGGAGAAGGAGGTAGGGGTAGAGAGGCTCTCATGGGTTGGAAGATCATAAGTTTTGTTCTATTTGGGTAAAGTATGAGCTGGTGGTTTGGTAGCCATAGTTCATTTTCTAAGAAGGATGTCTTTGTTATGTTCTGGAGGAGATCTAAGGTGGATGGTGCACAAATAAGTGTCAAATTGTCAGTGTATTGTATAATTGAGACTAGTGGGATGGTGGTACTCAGGTTGTTTGTAAAGATAGTAAAGAGTAGTGGCCTAAGAATGGAGCCTTGTGGAACTCCTACTGTGATTGGGAGTAGGGATGAAAAGGTGTTTTGCCATTTTACTATTGTTGGTGACCATCTTGATAGCTTTGGAACCATAGGAGAGCAGAAGGGTTGAGGCTCAGATTGGAAAGAGCAAAAAGTAATTTGGGATGGGAAATGGTGTCAAATGCTTTGGACATGTCTGGGAATACTGCAGAAATGTATTTGCCATCATTTCTGAGTTGGTTGATGGTATTTGTGAAGCTGAGCAGTGCTGTTTTGGTGCTCTGGTGGGACCTGAAACCATGTTGGGTCTGTGATAGTAGCTTGTTGGTGTTAAGGTATTAGAGTAGTTGTGAATGGATCATCTTTCAAAGATTTTCGATAGTGGAGATAGTATGGTGATGGGTCTATTGTTAGTGAGCTCTGTGGAACTACCCCCTTTGTGTAGGAGGATTATGCGAGCAATTTTCCATGTTTGTGGAAAATATTGTTCTGTGATGGACCTGTTAATAAGAACTGACACAGGAAAGGATACGGCTTCAGCTGTTAGCTTTAAGTATTCAGTTGGCAAGTTATCAGCTGAAGATGCGGTGGGTTTGCGTTTCTTGATAAGTGTTTCTATGCTAGCTGTGGGGATGGGCTGGTAAGAGAAGGATGGGCTGTTAAGGTTGGCAGATGTTGGCATTAGAGGATAATCAGTGTTGATATGTTTAACAAGGAATAATACACTTTCTGTGAAGCATTTGTTAAATTCACCTGCAATGGTATGAGGACAGTGTGGTATGTTGGGGGAGGGGTTGTGGTTTATTCTGGGTGAAGAATGGAATTAACAGTGCTCCAAAATGTTTAGGGATTACATTGGTGCATCCATTGTAAGTTAATGTAGTAGTTTTTTTTGTTGAGGTTGATTTGGTACTTAGCCTTATCTCTAATTTGTTGGCATGCTATGTGATTGATTTGGCTTATATAGGTATGCCATGTTTGCCAAGCATTGTCTCTTTTCCTAAGGATGGTTCTTGCTTCATTTGTAAACCATGGTGTGTATGTAGTTTTAGTATGAACTAATCTAAGATGGGGAACTCTTTTTAGAATGTCCAGAGATGTACTGCTGAAGTAGTCTACTATGGTGTCAAGAGGAATGACCTTTAGTGGAAACCAGTTACATTTCTTTAGGGTGCTAATTATCTCCTGTGCTTTGAAGTTTTTCTTACTGCTGCAGATATGGTGGTATGTGGTAAGTTTAATAGGGTTGACATGTTTCCTTAATAGGTGGGTTGGGAGGGTCTATATTATATCAATGAAATTTCAAAAACATGAACACTGTAAACAGCAAAAATGCATAACATCGAAACCTTTATTGTGGGGGGCTGTGCCCCCCACCCCCCACCCCCGCTAATTATATATACTAACTCCAAGATTGCACTACAGTGAGGAAAGGGCAAATTTCCCGATCTTCACTATTTTACGATCTCACAAAACACACATCAATGTCCGGCATTTTTGCTGTTTACAGCACTCGACATTTTAATCTTTCATTCTTTTAATAGGGACCCAGGTTGGGATATGGTCATTGAGATTGTCCGCGAGACAGTCTCTGTGCTGGCAGTGGTGGGGTTTGTTTGTCACTATCCAGTCTAATATAGATTGGCGGTTGGATTTTTTGTGTATCCTGGTCAGAGATTCAATGAGTTGTGAGAAGTCAAATAGATTTATGTAGTTGCTAGGGGTATGTGAATTGCAGGTTGCCCAGTCTATATTAAAATCACCCATTATGATAATTTCTTGAGCTACTAATTCTGCTGCAGACTGGAGAATGTGTTATGTTGTTGGGAAATTATTGCCTGGAGGGGCACAGATAGCTATAATTGTTATGGACTTATTTTGGTTAACTGTAGTTTAGTGGATAGGATGTTTATACTATTTTGGTTAGGTATATTAAGGTGTAGTGGTAGGAGGGTGAGGGTACTCTTGAAAAGAATGGCTACTCCTCCACCTTTTTTCTCCTTTCTGTCTGTCCTAATTATGTTGTAACCTGGTGGGGTGATCTTATTATCTGATATGTCTGCTTTTCACCAAGTTTCAGTTATGATAGCAACATCTGGATTGTATAGGGATAGGGTGGCATGGAGTTCCTGGACCTTATTAAGTATACTTCTGAGGCTCAAGTTTACAAATAGGAGGTCAGAATCTTTTCTTGGTAGATTAAATAAATGTTGTCCTTGAGAAGATATGAAGTTGATTTTGGGGCCTGGGTTTGGATGAATATCTCCGCTTGTAGTTAGGCTCGCTGCAATGGTTACCAAAGTTTGCAGTTGTTTTGATAAATATTTATGGAGTTTAAAATGGTAGTTTTTGGGTTATGTTTAAGGTAGTGAAGTCTGTAATTTGTATGGTGGATATTTGTAATGTTTAAGATGGTGGTTGAAATTAAGAAAAAAGTGGTGCTAACTCTTAGAGGGTAGATAGATGTTGTTGTTTGAATAGTGTGGGTAGAGTCTGGCTTGAAATGATAGTTTGTTAAGTGAGCACCTGAACATAAGAGAGTGAGAATTACGCATTATAGTGGTAGCATTTTAGTGGCAGATAGATGGGGGCGTTGTTTGGTGTATAGGGTTTGGGCGAGATGGGATTAGTCATGTAGTGAAAATGTTGTAGTGGGGTTTGTGTGGGGTTGTGGTTGGAACTGTGAATGTGGGGGAGTAGTAGTTGTGGTGGATAATTGAGTATTTATAATAGGTTTATTGTATGAGTGGATGTTATGGTTGATAATGAGTTGTTTGGGGTTATGTATCTATGGTAGTTAAGTGAGGTCTATTTGGATTGGTGGGTGATGTGAGTGGGTGTGGTTAGGATTAGAATAAATCTGAGTGATTTGGGGGTGGGTGGGATAGGGGCAAAGGAAGGGACCATAGTGAGCCCGAGAGCAGCGAGGGGTGAACTAGGCAGGTAGCAGCTTGATTCAGTTTTCAGCAATAGGTCTGTACTTAACCACAGATACAATCAGAAATGCTGTCTGTTAGTGATGTACTTCTGTATAGGTAAGCAGATAACTTCTAGTTAAGTTGCGGTGGTAAAAATTTGAAAAATACATTCAAGTTTGCTAGGCAACTTTGTTTAATATTAATTTGTCTGTTCACTAAAAACTGCACAGGCTATGGGCACTTTTTTGGGGGTATATAGACTGCGGTTGTGGTGCTGCGGTAGCGTTGTTGCCTCATAGCAAGATGTTGTCCCGTTCGATTATCAGCTAGAGCGTCTTCTGTGTGGAGGCATATGTGAATGGGGCGTGCCTTTGTTGAAGGTTGTGCGTCAGGGCTGGTAATCCGGTACGTAAAAATCCACTACCAATCATTAGAGGACCGGAGTTCCGCTGTGGCGACCCCTAACCGGGAAAAGCCGAAAGACACAAATACTATGTATAATTAAGAAAACAAACAAGAAAGCGAGCGTGGCTACATTGGTAATAAATAAGCGATTCCATTCTCAGGTGTTAAAACCAACTTTTATTAATCCAAACGAATGTTAAATCACACCTTCTTCACGATAAAATACAAAGATAACTACTTTTGTCCTTTACATTAAAGAACTTCTTCAGAGGAAATCATAATTTACAATCCCATTTTTAAGGACAAACCTTCCTGACATTCAAAGCAGCTGATGTCACACCCTCATGAACCTATCTTATCTTTTTAGTGCCTTTAATTTCAGAACACTAGAGACAGAAAATTGATCATTCAGACCTGGCCAAGATGTTGCATTTAACTGCAACTGCCAAATTAATTCATGCCACTCTAGCAGCAATGACCCCCCCCCCCCCCCATTCATCACTAAAGTCTATAATACAACAAACTTAAAACTATGACCAGAGTAATCTGAACATTGCCAAGCCAGGGCATTTGTATCTTTCCCTTGTCTAATATCCCTCAAATGCTCATATATATGGCATCTTAATTTCTGTTGATTTTACAGCTATAAAAACAATTACATGAAGAACACAAAGCACAATAGACCACCAACTGATATGAAGAAGAGAAGATAATCACAGCAGGTATACCCATAAAACAAATAGCACACCACAAGACAGGCAAAGGTTGGTAGAAAGCAGTAAGGACAGGTAAGTTACACAGAATGTTCACTGCACAACATGGAAAATGGAAAGTTGACAAACAGAGTGGAGATGCATACCAGCCATGGTGAAATGCCGAAGGGCATATCTACCTATGCAGCATCACATTACAACATGTCGCAACTGTGTGGCATTCATAGCTGGATGTGTAGGACCAATGGTGGATGTGTGTTAGGATAATACATTAGGATCACAGCACATATTTGATAAATATACACATATCCAATTAGTCCATCAGCAGTACAGGTGTAAGATAAGCAACATCACAAATGAGCAAATGCAAGTCTAACAACAGTAGGTAATTCCACCTGAGGACAGAAACAAACCTACAACTAGGCATGTGAAAGGCACACAACCAAGCACAGTGCCAAACAGAAGTACTGCAGAGAAGCAACAAAAGCTGCTATGTACACAACACAAAGTTGTAATGAAATGTGTATATGTTACAAACATATGCCATGTCAAAGGCAACAAACACTTGTAGATGCATATGCCTGACAGTGGCATAAATGAAATGTACTTGAAATCAAGGTCGATACATATGTAGATATATATATATATATACACACACACACACACACACACACACACACACACACACACACACGCACACACACACACACACACCTGGGAAAGGCTGGCAAAGGTTTACTAACTTTACACCCTTCTGCCAGACTATAAGGTAGTTACCACTACCACCAGTCACTCCTTATCAGCTAATGTAAGGCCCTTAACAAAGGGTGTCCAATCTTATTTTGTAATATTGCTATCGATACAAATGGTAGTTTGACCAAGAGCAAGGCTATTAGGAGTGGCACACAGTATTACCAAATAAATATCCAAGCACTCTCAGAACTTAAATAGCTTTACAAAGATCAGCCACAATGAAATGTTTAAATATATTTAATAACAAATAATAAAAAAACAAGAAAATACTCAGTATATAATTACAGTGAAATCAGAGTTCAAATTCACAGAAAATATTTAAAACAACATTGCAGGACAATGACAGTCTCAAATAAATAAAGAACATTATCTAAACTAACTGCTGCTATATTCCTGACTATATCTAAGAGAATTATACTGTTCCCTAGACTTACTTACTCAGAGCAAGGCAAATGTGTGGTGAATGGATCTTGATGATTTCAGGTTCATAGGTTCATAGGTAGATACTAGGCTATCTGCCCTAGGGCATTTATAAGCCTAGCCAGAGTGTATTTGGCTTCCGCCTCCCTATTAGATTAGTCTACTGTGCCTCTGTAAAGTAGGTCACAGAAGGTACACTTTTAAGATTAGTTTACTGTGCCTCTGTCTAGCAGGGACACAGGAGAGATCCCAGGGGTGAATTTGCGATTTCCCATCCACGCGTCCAAATTTCGCTTGAAGATAGTCAGTGAGGGGCTATGTCTAACATGAATTGGGATTCTATTCCAGAGTGAGGGGAGCCTTTGGGAAATGAATCTGTCCCTCCAGCATGTCCTATTTATTTTTGTGCTGAGGTTTAGGTCTCTGGAGCGTGTAGCTCTAAGGGACTTGGATTTTTTGAGGTGGAGCATATCCATTAATTCTGGGTTTGACATGGCTTTGTACGTCAGGCATAGATCGCCTTTGAGTAGGCGGTAAGCAACTGAGTAGAGCTGGAGTTTCTTTAGTCGAGCTGCATAGGACATTTGTTTGTAGCCCATGATCCTCTTGGTGAGGTACTTTTGGGGTCTCTCCAGTTGCTGCAGGTGTCGGGTAAGGTACATCCCAAAAGGGGCATTGTATTCAATTATGGGCCTGATGAGTGACGAGTAGAGGGGCACAATGACCTCTCTTGATCTAGATGCGAACCCTTTCGTGATGAGGTGGGCTATATAGAAGGTCTTTCTAACCACTTTGGCAATGTGATTATCAAAGGAGAGATTACTATCTACGTTGGTCCCCAAATCTTTAATTACTTCTTCCATACTTAATGGATTACCACCTATGTGGTAATTTGTGGGCACCTTGTTTTTCCCAAAGGGGATGGCTATGCACTTTTTAGCATTTAGCTTGAGGCCGTGGCTCTGGCACCAAGCATCCGTCTCTGTGAGACCCTTTTGGAGGATGCTTGTGTCACCTAGAGATTCGATTATGGCCCCCAGTTTGCAGTCATCTGCGAACTTTGTCAGCCATAATCTCCCCGTGTTAGCCTAAACCTCAGAGAAGTATATACCGAACAAGAGAGGTCCCAGAACGGAGCCCTGTGGGATGCCACTTGTAACTGGTTTGGATTAGGACATGGCACCTGCAATTCTGACCATGTGGGTTCTATCTCTGAGCCAGTTTGCAACCCATCTTGTGATATAGGAGTTGATATTTAAGCTGGTAAGCTTATTTATGATGCCCGAGTGGGGTATTGTGTCGAAGGCTTTTGCGAGGTCCAGGTAGGCTGTGTGGACTACCTTGCCCTCATCTATGGCTTTGGTAACTGTTTCAAAGAAATCAACTAGGTTTAAGAGGCAAGATCTGCCCTTAACAAAGCCGAATTGGGTAGGGTCCAGTGTCTGGAGGCTCCCAATATCTTTGTTTATGAGTTCCATGATAATACGCTCCATAGTTTTACAGACCAGACTAGTCAGGCTTATGGGACGATAGTTTCCGGGGTCTGTTGTGGCACCACCTTTGTGGAGTGGGACCACTGTAGCTGTACGCCATTCTTTGGGTACATATCATGTAGTGAGGCTAAGTTTGAACAGTCACTTAATGTGAGGTTTCAGTTCTTCTTGGAGCTCATGTAAGACACAGCCTGGGACACCGTCCGGTCCCAAAGATGCTGTGTTTTTTGCTTTGGAGAGGGCAGCTTTCACTTTTGCATCTGTCATGTCAGGGAGGTTACATTCAGTTGGGATAGGCGTTTGCTCCTTTGGGGGGGAAGGGGGGGGAGAAGTTTGCGCTGAATCCGTCTGCCAGGATGCTGGCTATGTCTGTAGGTTCGGTATATTTTGTACCGTTATGCAACAATTCAGAGCATATCTGGGAGTTTCCACCCATGTTTCTGACATAACTAAAGAAGGCCTTGTGATTATCTTTAGTGTCTAGGGCAATTTTTCTTTCGAAACTGGCCTTTGATGATTTTATAAGGGATCGAAGTTTCTTGCTAATACTGATCAGAGATGCCTTCCCTTTTTGGGATTTTGCTCTGTCATGTAGTAGCTTCCTCCTTCTGTTGTATAGCTTATTTATGGCCGGGGTCCACCAGACCGGTCTCCTGTTTTTGGAGGAGTGAGTCTTGGTTTTATTTGGGATAGCACAATCCATGCATTCCTGCAGGTGCTCTTAGAACACATTTGTAAAGGATTCTGCGGATTGAGCTGTATTATCCTCTGGCCCTTGGGCTTTGAAGGATTCCACCTCAGTCTTGAGAAGTGCAAAGTTGGCTTTGGAGAAATTCTTTACAGTGATTTCCTTGGCTGGGGATGGGGAAGGGATATGGATGTCCAGGGAAATTTGTTTATGGTCTGATCTTACCAATGAGGGGTTTACCTCTGGTGTGGAACATAGAGTCCCCATGTTGGTGATGACCAGGTCCAATATGTTGTTCCCTCTTGTGGGAGTGGTGACCAGTTGTTCCATTGCATTTGAGTTTATAAATTCAAGGAACCGTTGGGTGAGGGTGTTTGGGCTTGAGTAGTTTTCCCAGTCAATGTTTGGGTAGTTGAAGTCACCCAATAAGATAGTGTTTGGAGAGACCTTCATATTCTGCAGTGTTCTCAGGAATGCCAAGTGGGGTTCCTGTAATAGGGAGGTTGTTCTGTAGCAGGCTAGAAACTGAAAGGCAGTTTTGCCCACTGTTAGTTGCACATGGATGGTTTCCGATGCTTCGTGCAGTGCCACTAACCTGGAGGTGTAGGTATCTTTGATGAATATAGATACTCCCCCTCTTTTTGTGCTTCAGTCCGAGTTTTGGGGCCGAAACACATGGTATGAGTTATAATCTGGTAGTGCTGGGGTGCACTCAGGAGCCTTGAGCCAGGTTTCTGTTACTGCACAGACATCAATTTTCTCCATACTGAGGAGAGTCTCGAGTGCGTGCATCTTGAGGTTTAGACTTCTGGCATTGAGTAGCATTACCTTTAGTTTTTTTATCTTTGGGTTGTCTATGGAGGCGGGATTGTCCTTTGAGCCTTGCCTAAAAAAGGCACTATGGGAGTGGCAAGAGCCTTGGCCAGTATACGAAAGCCTAAGGGTGACAGGTGCAAGCTGTCCCTAGCGAAGCAACGTGGCTTGTCGAGCATGTCATCCCAGGCTGACAGACACTGGATCCCCTTTGAATGACACCAATACTTTAACCAATTGTTGAAACTGATCATTTTGTCTTTATACTGTGGCATCATTCTTGGTGAGGGCAAGATGCTACTCAAGGTCAGGGACATACCAGCCTGGGCTATATGGTCAGAGAGCTCCTCTATGTCTCTTTTCATGTAGTCCAGGGAGGTACACCTCAGGTCATTCACACCAGCATGGACAATGACGGAGTCATACTTGTACTTGCTTTGGAGTGACCTGAGTGCTTGCGTTATGTGGCGGATCCTGGCACCTGACAGGCAGCTTACAGTGACCTTCTCCTTGTTCAGTCTGGTGAATGGGACGTCAGTGTGCCGGACAATAGAGTCCCCTATAACAAGTGTATTTGGTGTGTTGTTTGGCCTTATGGGCTGTGACTGTGAGGCACACTGATTTTGTGAGATATGTGATTTGTGGGTATTGTTGAGGGGTGGCTGTTGCTTCGATATCTGCTTAGGAGGTCTTTGCTGTTTAGGCAGATTTTTATTTAGAGCCACCGAGTATGTTTTTGTGTGTTTATGTGTTGGGTATGCAGATGCAATAGGTCTGTGTGAGACTGGATTTGTGGTGTGGGTGGTTACCTTTTCCTCCTGACTGACTGTGCCAGTCTTGGGTTGTGAGAGCTCTGCCTCCAGTTTGGCTGTGTAACTGCATCTCTCACATGTATTACAGTTTGTTGGAAGGACGAGAGGGTTGTCTGTGTACATAAGGCAATTGTAACATTGCCTCAAAATTCCCAGATTCACCAGCTGGACTGGAGAGTAATCTTGAAACTGACCCTTGGACATACCAGATTAGTATAGGGAACTGTTTTTTTTACTGATCAGATTAGGGAAGGGAACTGATTTTTCACTTGATCAGGAAGGACTAATCGGGAGTCTAACACTTATGAGAAGTCAATGAGGGTGCAGTGCTTTAGTTAGTTAGTGTTTCCTTATAAGAGCTGAACAAGTGCAGGGCTTTAGAAAGAGAATAGAGTGATTACTTTGAGAGTTTGAACAGTTCTAAGGGAAAAAGTGAAGAGCAGACTTTGTGAAGCCTGGAATAGTTTAAACCTGTTTAGGTGGCACTGCCCGACGCTGCTCATTGCGCAAAACCGCGCAAAAAGAGAGTTGTACGGTTTTAAGAGAGAGAGAGATCAAGGAGTTTAGAATTGACCCAAAATGGCCAATAAAACTACAGCTTCTGGGTAGTAACCACTCCTCCAGGGACAGGCAGGCTGTTCATTGTTAACCACTCCCACTGGTGAACACAGAGACTTCCCTTTAGCCCAAGCAAGCACTGGCCTTCTAGAAACTTCCAAACAGTTCAGAACAGCAAATCTGTAACTGAACTTTCTTAACTTTCAGAAAGTGGGAAAAAAGCAAGATTTTTTTTTTTTTTCTTTTTGTTGTAGTTTAAAGGTAGCAGAGATACACAAGCAGCAAAATAATCACAACAGTGCAATAAATGACCCCACACTTGAGTGCTAGGCCAAAATCAGGTAAAATGCAGTTTTTAGAGAAAAAAAAACGATTTTAAATTAAGTGCAACACAGGAAATGCAGTAAACAGGCTCTAGATGTGTTCCAAGTACTGTTACAGATATAAACTTTAGCAAGCCGGAAAATGCCAAAAAGTAGGCAGCAAAGCAGTAAAACTTAACAAAAAAATCAGAAAATACTTAAAATCACAAAAGTGGCTCCTTTTCTTCTCTCAGTGTTTTCTCCTCTTGGTAGGTGCTTCAGCAACAGCTAGCAAGCCTGAAAAGACGCCAAAACCATGAGGCAGCCTGGTTTTAAGAGAGAGAGATCAAGGAGTTTAGAATTGACCCAAAATGGCCAATAAAACTACAGCTTCTAGGTAGTAACCACTCCTCCAGGGACAGGCAGGCTGTTCAATGTTAACCACTCCCACTGGTGAACAGAGAGACTTCCCTTTAGCCCAAGCAAGCACTGGCCTTCTAGAAACTTCCAAACAGTTCAGAACAGCAAATCTGTAACTGAACTTTCTTAACTTTCAGAAAGTGGGAAAAAAGCAAGATTTTTTTTTTTTCTTTTTCTTGCAGTTTAAATGTAGCAGACATACACAAGCAGCAAAATAATCACAACAGTGCAATAAATGACCCCACACTTGAGTGCTAGGCCAAAATCAGGTAAAATGCAGTTTTTAGAGAAAAAAATGATTTTAAATTAAGTGCAACACAGGAAATGCAGTAAACAGGCTCTAGATGTGTTCCAAGTACTGTTACAGATATAAACTTTAACAAGCCGGAAAATGCCAAAAAGTAGGCGGCAAAGCAGTAAAACTTAACAAAAAATCAGAAGAAAATACTTAAAATCACAAAAGTGGCTCCTTTTCTTCTCTCATCATTTTCTCCTCTTGGTAGGTGCTTCAGCAACAACTAGCAAGCCTGAAAAGACGCCAAAACCATGAGGCAGCCTGGTCCAAGACAGAATATAGAATATGTCTGTCTCAAAGAGTTCTCAAATTAATATCTCAAATATTACTGGTGGGATAACTTGCAGAATGAGAAAATTGCTTGTCATCTGACTCCTAGGTCCCAGGCTCAAAACAACAATTGATGGCAGCTGGTAGCATTTAGCATCTATCTGTGAAAATACATAGACCTCAGATCTCATGCTGATGGTGAAAGTCATAAAACAATTGCATCCCTTCACATTTCAAAACTAGTAATTATTTCACCTTAAAGACAATAGAGAAAGCTCCCTAGTATAGACATTGTGTCTATTGCTGCACTGAAAGTGAAATATAATGGGAGGGGAATTTAATAAAGCCTACATGGGCTTATTTGCCATGTAGGCATAGTGACACATTGCTTACATGGAAGTAAGCAGATGTGAGATCCAGTAAAGGGAGCCAAGGGGCGAGCATGAGCATGAAAACACAGAAGTGTCCGTGGCATGCAAATCACCTCATAAGCAGGTGAAATACATGCAAATGAAGCAGATAGAGTGATCCAGGAAGCAGATAGGCAGTTATGCAGACCCCATGTTGGTGTCAGTATTCTACATGGAAATATTCTATGTACAGGAAGTAAAAATGACACCAAGGGCTGTAACAGTGTAGTTACGTTGGCAGAAATTGTATAGAGGGTACAGATATGTGCAACAGTAACCACTGTGTGTCCAAAATCATATGGAAAATAATGTAAAATAATTTTTTAAATACCCTGGATATGTTTCACAAACTTGCCGTTATGGAAAAAAAATGTAAAAATATTTAAAAAAACAGAATTTGTGAGTATGGAACAGTAATGTGTTAGAGGACACAGAGTGGAGTATATACAATGTAGGACTGCTGTGGTTGCTAATGAGGCAGAGCCTGTATCCATGTAGTTACCAGGTACTGTGCATGGATCTGTATGCAAATGAGCAGGGGTTACTGAATAGCACAAATGGGTATCTATGTCCGCAGATCCCATATGTGTAGGCACAGAACTATGTTGTCCACAGAAGAGGTAGCTGACATCAAAAGGGGGTGTGTCCGTAAACTTTTAAGCTCACTGGAGCTCAGCGGTGCCTGTTTGCGCTACACACTGCTCTGGTCAGCAGGGGGGGTCCGGTGTCTGCTAAACTTTGTTTACCTTAGGGGCCTATGTTTCAGTGCGTTTGAGTGTGTTTGCACAGCATGCAGCCATGATAAGTGTGACCTTCCATGTGGGTGTGTCTGCTCACTGCTAAGCTTTGTTTATTTCTGCAGCGTGGGTTTGCGTGGCACTCCACAGTGCTCAGTCAGGAAGGCTGTCAAAAAAAAAGTTGGCTGAGAAAGTCAATGATATATTAAGTACTGATGAGCCCTGTTTCATTTAAACTAGGGCCATTAAACCCCTTAATGATATACTTGGCAGGTGGAATGCATCATAGCTAGCCATTCACACAGAGTACACCTACAGCAGAGCACTATAAAGTATGCATACACCCTGCAATCTGATTTTCCCCATACTCTGCACCATTGGAGTACAGACTTGGGAATTTTAACCTAAAGAATGCTCGGGGTTACTGCAGGTCTGCTACATATATATGTGCTAGATGCTGAGGTCAGTGCAGCTGCTGCTGATGCTGACCATCGCCCTAGAATGAGAAGGAAAAGAGTGTTCAGGCCCAGGGTAACCGACCAGGAACTACATGAGCTGGAGATTATAGAATGCTACAGGGTGGACAGGGACATACTACAGCAACTCAGTGAGCTCTGTCACCCTCAACTCAGACCCAGAGAACGCAGAGGGGAACTCATCCCACTGGAAACAAAGGTACGTGTAGGCCTTAGGATACTTGCTACAGGTACTTTCCAAAGGCCAACTGGGGATGTGATGGGGGTCTCACAGGCCTCTGCTTCCAGGGTACTCCACCAGTTCTTAGATGCCATGCTACCACATGCCAGTGACCACATTTATCTTCCCCACACCCCTGAGGAGAGGGCCAGCAATATGTAACTCTTCTACTGTGTAGCACACTACCATGAGGTAATGGTTGCCATAGATTGCACTCATGTACACATCAAGGCACCACCTGTGAAGAGGGTAGAATCTATGTCAACTGCAAAGGCTACCACTCCATCAACTGTCAGGGTTTGTGCAATGCCCAGGGCATTACCATGAATGTGTGTGCTAGCAGCCCTGGTGGTTATCACAACTCCCATATCTGGCACACATCACAGCTGTACCAGATGTTTGTTAGGGGGGACATCCCACATGGCCATTTACTTGGGGATGCTGACTATGCACTGGAACTGTGGATGATGACACCCATCAGAAATGCACACAAACACACACACACACACACACACACACATACACACACACACACACACACACACACACACACACACACACACACACACACACACACACACACACACACACACACACACACACACACACCAAAGAATGCCATAATGAGGCACATGCACAAACCTGGAACTCATTAGAACATGTTTAGCTTGTTGAAGTCATGGTTCCGGTTCCTCAGTATATCTGCTGGTGCCTTGTAGTACTCTCTAGCCATATGCGCGCAGGGTTCCTATTACAAAATCGAAGAGGCTGAACATCGAGTGGCTTTAACATAATAAATGCCATTCAACAATGTGCTTTTTGCAATATCGCAGTACAGTGAATATCAGATTATTTTCCCTTCCTCACTGTAGTGCGATCTCACAGTTTGGTATATATAACTGGAGGTAAAGCTCTCTACAATCAAGACTGAACTTGACAGTCAAGAGGAGAAGGTAAACACTTGCACCACACCACACTCATCACATTGTCCCACTAAACCTACACCACCAAAATCCAAACATAGAAACACTAAAACGTTAGTGGAGGCTCTCAATAATAATCTGCTCAAGCAACAGAGACCTCCAAAGCAAGAAAGCAAGCAACCTCCATCCCCAATGCAACCCAAGTTACACATAGCTCACAGACTCAGTGTGCCAACAAACCACAGCTCATAAGGCAAAACAGCTTACCCAACACACTAGTCATAGGTGACTCTATAGTCAGGCACATTGATGTCCTACTCACCAGGCTAAACAAGGAGAATGTTACTGTCAGCTGCCTGCCGGGTGCCAGGATCTGCCACATAACCCATGCACTCATGTCACTCCACAAATACAAATATGAGTCTGTCATTGTCTATGTCGGTGTGAACGACCTGAGACGTACCTCCCTGGACTACATAAAAAGAGACATGGAAGAGCTCTCCAATCTTGTAGCCCAAGCAGGTATGACCCTAGCCCTGAGTAGCATCCTGCCATTGCCCAAAATGTTACCGCAGTACAAGGACAAAATGATGGACTTCAACAATTGGCTAAGCTTCTGGTGTCATTCTAAGGGTATCCAGTGTCTGTCTGCCTGGGACAACAAGGTCGACAGACCACGATGCTTTGCCAGAGATGGCCTGCACCTGCCTCCCCCTGGGATTCTGGATACTGGCTAAGGGTCTTGCCACCCCTATAGTGCCTTTTTTAGGTAAGGTTCAAATGACAAATTCACCACTGTAATAGGAACAGGCAAGCAAAAACTGAGGATAATGCTATTCAATGCTAGAAAACTAAATCTCAAAATACACTCACTCGAGGCACACCTTAAAATGGAGAACATCGATATCTGTGTAGTGACTGAGACCTGGTTCAAGGCTCTAGAGAGCACCCCTGCATTACCAGGCTATAAATCATTCCACACTTTTCGGCCATCTAACCTGGACCAGAACACCACATGTATGTCCATATTCATTAAGGATATCCACTCCTCCAGGCTAGTTGTGCAAGCATAATGCATTCAAGGTTATCCAAGTGCAACTAACTCTGGGCAAAACTGCAATCCAAATTGTAGCTTGCTAAAGATCCCTCACCATGCCCCATGATTCCCACTCCTCTTTTCTTGATATACTGGAAAATATTAGTGTTCAACCAAACACCCTAATAATGGGTGATTTCAACTACCCCACCATTAACTGGGAAAACTACTCATGTACCAACTCCTTCACTCAACACCTTCTGGAATTCATAAATTCGAATGCCCTGGATCAACTTATCCACATCCCCACCAGGGGCAACAATATGCTAGACCTAGTCATTACCAACATAAGTGACCGGTGTTCCATACCTGAAGTCATCTCCTTGTTGTTCAGATCTGACCATAAGCTAATCACCCTAGATATCCACATCCCGCCCACCCGCCGCCATTAAGGATACCATGGTAATAAACTTCTCCAAAGCCAACTTCATGCTTCTTAAGACAGATGTGGCAAACTTCATGATACCTATGCAGATGGACAATACAGTTATGACTGCTGAATCCTACACAAATGCACTCTATAAGCACTTACACAAGTGCATGGATCGTGCTATCCCAAGCAGAACCAAGATGCTATCCTCCAAAAAAAGGAAGCCAATCTGGTGGTCCCCTGCCATAAACAAACTCTACAACAGAAGGAAGAAACTGTTGCAAACGACAGTAAAATCCCATGAGTGGAGGAGCTCCCTGGTCAGCCTCAGTAAGAAGCTGAGATCCCTTATAAGATCCTCCAAAGCTAGCTATGAAAACAAAATCACCACTGATTATAAGGGCAACCACAAAGCATTCTATAGCTATGTCAAGAATCTCAATGGCAACACCCAGATCTGCTCTGAGTTACAGCACAACGGCACGAAAATTACAGAACCAACTGATATTTCCAACATTCTGGCAGATAGCTTCAGTGCTAGCTTTACCCCCTCTTACCCCCTAAAGGGCCCATATCTATATAGGAAGAATGCAGAATCCCTGTAATCACATCTATGCAGGTAAAAGCTGCAGTCTCTAAAACCAAAAACACAGCATCCATGGGACCGGACAACATCCTAGGCTGCGTTTTACATGAACTTCAGAATGAACTGGCTCCCCATCTAAGCACCATGTTCAACCATAGTCTCACATCAGGCTTTGTGCCCACTCAATGGCACACAGCAACAGTTATCCCACTCAACAAAGCGGGAGCCACCACTGATCCTGGGAACCATCACCTTATTAGCCTGACGAGCCTGGTCTGCAAGGCCATGGAATGTATCATCATGGAACTCATAAACAAAGACCTTGGTAACCTCCAAACTCTGGACCCCACCCAGTTCAGGTTTGTGAAAGGCAGATCATGCCTTCTGAACCTGATCAACTTCCTTGAGGCAATCACCAAAGCCGTAGATGAAGGTAAGGTGGTTCACACAGCCTATCTTGACCTCGCCAAGGCGTTCAACACTATCCCGCATTCTGGAATTATAGCTAAACTCACTAAACTAGGTATAAATCCCTACATCACAAAATGGGTTGCCAACTGGCTCACTGACAGAACCCACACTGTAAGAGTTGCAGACTCCAAATCTGACTTCGAACCAGTGACAAGTGGAGTACCACAGGGTTCAGTCCTGGGATCTCTCCTGTTTGGTATTTACTTCTCTGAAGTACAGGCTAACACAGAAGGCTCTGGCTAATGAAGTTTGCAGATGACTGCAAACTAGGAGCCATAGTTGAGTCCCCAAATGATGTGGACATACTACAGAAGGGCCTCACTGAGATAGATGCCTGGTGTCAGAGGCATAGCCTCAAGCTCACTGCCAAAAAGTGCATTGTCATCCCCTTTGGTAAAAACTCTGTACCCATGAACTAACATATAAATGGCAGTCTACTTAATGCCGAATGTGTGATAAGAGACCTTGAGACCCAGGTGAATGTAGTCTCTCCTTTGATAATCACATCACCATAGTCGTCAGGAAATCCTTCTATGTGGCACACCTCAGCACAAAAGGGTTCTCATCCAGAAAAAAAGAGGTCATTGTTCCCCTCTACTCGACACTCATTAGACCCGTTATAGAGTACAATGCCCCTTTTGGAATGTACCTCACAAGACATCTGCAGCAGCTGGAAAGGCCACAGAAGTACCTCACAAATAGGATTACTGGCCTCAAACAGATGCCGTACACTGACCATCTCAAAAAACTCCAGCTTTACTCTGCAGCATATTGCTTACTCCAAGGAGATCTCTGCCTGACATATAAAGCTATGTTAAACCCAGAGCTGTTGGACATGCTACACCTAAAAAAATCCCAACCCCTCTGAGCTACATGCTCTAGAGACCTAAACTTTGTCACCACAATAAACAGGACATGCTGGAGGGATA
Organism: Protopterus annectens; assembly: GCF_019279795.1. NCBI lineage: Eukaryota > Metazoa > Chordata > Ceratodontiformes > Protopteridae > Protopterus > Protopterus annectens. Next base: position 200,193,536 of record NC_056748.1, read on the forward strand.
AATTCCTGTCCTAGAGACTTCCTATACTCCAGAACAAGCTACCCATCTATGTCAAGCAAAGTTCCTCATTAGCACTCTTCAAGAAAAATCTTGATGAGTGGATGGGAAATAGGAAACACACCCCGGGGATCACTTCTGTGGCTCTGCTCAACAGGGGCACAGAAAATTAACTTTCTTGGGTGGCGTAAGCCAGGGAACCTTGTTGGCTAGGATTACTTAGGCCCCTGGGCCGATAGCCTAGTATCTACCTATGAACCTATAATTAGCAGGGGGTGTGGGAGGCACAGCCCCCAATAGCGACTTTGAGGTCTGGCATTTTCTGCCATTAAGCCGTTCGATGTTCAGTGTTTTCGGTGTTGTAATATAGACCCATGTGCACAGATGTTCACAGTATGTACCATGCTGCACAATATGATCCTGCGAAACAGCTGCAGCAGGATCAGCAAAGGGAAGGGATGCACAGATCCGCATCACTGCCTAGGTCATCACAGCTGCACCCACAGGGGGACTGAGAGGAGGAAGCCCCTGAAGCTGTCCCTGTAGGCAGACATAGGTGTGCAAAATACACCCTGGCCTTGGCCAAGAGACAACACATAGCACATGCTCTGACAACCTAGGGTCCTACAGGCTGACTCCATACTCTAGCTGCACACATATCAGTATAAAGGATGCCATCCAGGCCACACAACCTGTACCTCACCATGTGGACTGCCTGCATCAGAGTCATCCCTGAACTACAAATCTGTCAACTGCTGCATTCACAAGGTAAGTCACTCTCCTGTACACCACTTGTAAGGGGTACTACAGTATGGTAGAATATGTATGGACCTGCCACATGTATGCAAAGGAATATAGTGAGCTATATATAGTGTGCTACTGAGTTACTTGCAGAGATCTATAGTAGGATACTGGGCTACTTATACAGATCTAACAGTTACTTGGGACAACAGGTACTCTGTTTACTAGTATGTGCCCCATAATAGCCACTAGACTACATGGCTGGAAACTCCATGATAGTAGTCTAGGGAGATACCAAACAGTAGGGTCACATGACAGTCACATGACTGTCTATGCCAACAGAGCATTGGCTGGTCATCCTCCACCCCAAACACATCAGTGTTGCATATAGCTGCTATAACAGTAAGTCTGCAATGATACACCAGCAGACCAGAAAATTCCCCCTATCTTGTTGATAATATGAAGGAGGAAACCTCTTTGTCTGGCAGCCTGTGTGGCTCAGTGGGCCAGGGACAGCAGCATGTGTGATTGTGCTGATGGTTTGAATCTGGCAGCATCCAACATCTTCTGCATGTGAGGTACTTATATGGAGGTAGTCCTACAGACTGTCATAACCCCTCAATCTGTTACTGCAAGAAAGATGAACAAAGCCAGAGTGAATGGGGCACAAAAGGCCATATCTACGGACAGACATTATACACGCTCTGAGTAACCTAGTAGGTGGCTAGTTTAACAGCAGGCTGCAACAGGTGAGATTAGCTGCAGGATGTAAAGGCCATCGGTTTAATGTGTCAGTAGGTACAACAAGTCAGCGACTGATGAACAATATAGCACCGGGAAACCACAAATGTATAAGGAACACAGTAGAAATATGAGGCAAAATGCTGGACATTCTGCAAAAATATGTACAGGGAGAGGTATGCAGACTGTCACCCCATGTGTGGTGTTTCACAATGTACCCCAGTCACATCATACCTCTCAACTTCTTACAGCAGAAAATATGGCCAAATAAAGTGAATAAAAGTGGAACCAAGGTCCACAGCTTGGGACTGGTTTAAAATGATTGCTCTCACAAAAATAGAATGTGGATAGAATAACATATCCTGCATTCGCATGACTCTCCTGCTGTCCATGGAGTCTGAAACTGAAATATCTATCAGTATTAATTTACTGCAGTCTTTACTGATTTCCCACTATTTTGCCAGAAAACAACACTGATTATGTGAAACAGTCCAAAAATATGAGGTAAGAGTCTGGACAGTCCGAAACTTTCTACATTTCTGAAGATTAAGTCACATACTAAGGTCAGCAAACAGCCGGGGAATGCCTTGGACAATATCAGGCAACTGCAGTACTGTGGTAACAGGTGAAGCAGCCAATAGCTTGCAGCACACAATAATCCCAGACTGGAGTACAGGAAGCTCTGGCCTGGAATCACTTTGTAAGTACTGACACTCACACTGGGCATGCTCCTAAACTTAGCTAACTTGAGCCCAAGTCTTTTGCCTCTACCGCCCAAAGACCTGCAATGTGAAAATATGTGTGTACAGACATACAGCTACGTATACATATCTGTCTCTCCCTATCCCCCTAATGCTTGATTAGTAACTACATTTAAGGAGACAATCCTCTTATACACATTGATACATATATATATATATATATATATATATATATATGGGTCACCTTCATTTCGTCGACAGTTCATTTCACTGACAACCAAGCAGCAAGCCCAATTTACTGAAACTTCATTTCACTGACACTCATTTCATCGACAGTGATAAATGGCCTATTCCCCACTGTAGAAGGACCCTGGAGTTAGAATATACAGTAAGGGGGGTGTGGGGGGCACAGCCCCCCATAATGGGGTGTGTGGGGGGGTGAAGACCCCCACATATCATAAACATTTTACAGTATACAGATGCATTCTTACAAGTGCAATGAATAACTGTTTCCAAAAAAAATGATAGAATCCCAGTATGTGGGGGGGCGAAGCCCCCCACACCCCCCCATTGTGGGTGGTTGTGCCCCCACACACCCCCCTCACTATATGTTCTAACTCCAGGGTCACTCTACAGTGGGGAATAGGCCATATATCATTGTCGACAAAACGAGTGTCAGTGAAATGAAGTTTCAGTGAATTGGGCCTGTTGAGGTTAGTGCCAGTGAATTGAACTGTTGACGAAATGAAGGTGATCCATATATATATATATATATATATATATATATATATATATATATATATATAGCCCCTTGCTAGCCCTACATGTGTGTATGTTGGACAGCTGTGGACTGTACATGGCAGAGTGGACAGTTCACCGTCTCCAGCCACAAACATGGGAACTTGCTCTGTCAGGAGTGGCACTGGCACCACCATACCTAAGGTCAGATGTTGTGCTAGTAGTTGATGGTGACTGCTGTCTGCTGGGCCCATGTCCCCCGCAGGACTGCCCAGCACCAAGTGCCTATAGCCTTCCATGTCATGGTATGGGCACCCCACTTCCCTTTGTAGCACTGGAGGTATTTCCACTACAGGAGTGTGATTGCGCATGGCCACATGGACTCTCAGCATATGGTGTTGTTAACCTACATCCATGTGCTCGATGCCCTACACCAACCAGATATTCCAGCACAGACAATATGTGGGCACAGACAGACACTGTCTCAGCCCACTGTCTGTCCACTACATCAGTGAAATGATCCATGGCATCACCAATGCAGTGGAGGCAGTCACGGATGTCAGACTGCTGCATTCATAACCCTGAGCATCCACCTGGTGTTGCGTTTGGTACATGCCCATGCCTCCATGATGGCCCAAAACATGTGGCAAGTGACCCGTGATGTGACACCTGTGACAAGATGGGATGGACAGCAGTCCTCTTTTGAGCACCCCTCTCAATCTGCTTATGTGGGACCTCACCAACTGTCTGGCTATGGTCAGTGTCTACACTCACTGATGCCATAATTGTCACACAGTCCTGTTCAATGTCACCGCCGTCTGACTGTCCAATATCTGTGGCCTCAGGGGACTGGGTATGCGTGGGTATACTGACTGTGTGCAGGGACAATGGGGGCAGAAGAGGGATGTCAATCTCTGGAACAGATTCAGTCCCTGACAACCCCGCCTGTGCCTCACTATGGCCGCCATCATCATCAGAGTCCAATGGGACAGGTACATCAGTATGTGAGGGGGAAAGACTCCAACCCCCCCCATTCACTTGTGAGGAGGATGACAAAATCAGTACATTATTACCTGCACTACTATGCATGGTAATCAACACAGACTCATACAGATGAGGATCCACAACTGCATTACCAGTCCCACATCTTCTCATCACTGATCTCATGCACAACACACAAACATGCAACATACACAGACAAGACAGGCCATTTATAACATGCACTTCAGCTACATATAGTGAATGTTGCCAGTACAATACACCTGTGAGGCACGCAATATGACAGTGTATGTGGTAGAACTACACAAAATACCCAGTACACCTATACTGAGAATAATATGCCTGCTGTAGTATCACTGCCACAGGTATGTACCATCTCCCTATAGTATGTGAACAGGCATCTTGGAGTAACTGACTCCTATATAACAGCCTGCATACTTGTTCATGACTATAAGTGCAAACATGTTAATGTTTGTATAAATACACAACTGTCATTACTCATTGTATGCACTGTAGTTAACTGCTCTAAAACAGAACATACAACTATTCTACTCTGGCTAAGCATAACAGTTGTGTGTTCTGCGAAATGACAGTCCTTAACATTCTTAGGGTATATATAATCTGTAAAACAACAGCACTTTACTTACAAGGTACAGGACCACAGACTCCGGCCACACCTGACAAAGCTATGAAAAGGTGATGGAGAAGGATAGTCAGCAATGCCAAATGTTGCAGTGTTAGAAGCTAATATGTGCATATATCCACATGTACAGTAGCTAATGTAATACTGCCTACATTGCTGACATTCTTTTTTTTTTAAAAACAATTTTTATTAAATTTTAACAATAATCAATCATTTACAAAGACACAATTAAAGAAATTGCGTATCAATATAAAATTCACCAAACTAAGATTTATAGCTAAGGTATTTATATTGGTGTCTATTAAAACAGTCTGATATACCACTATAAAACAGTTAATAACATTTCTAAGCATTATGTAGATTTTTTCGAATAGATTTTTTTAGATTGGATCACAAATTATAGGAGAAGGGAGTTATGATGGTTCTTGACTAAATAGTTATCAGTTCCAGTTGACATAACTCAATAAGAACATTTTTAAAGTCTGAAAACAAAGGGTTGTTTCAACTTGCCAGTTTCTGGTTATTATTTTCCTAGCAAAAGTTAGCATAGACCATAGTAATGGATATTTAATTTTTTAACACATTTAGAAATCAGTGTATTAAACAAAATTAAAGATTTAGATAAAACAAACTTATCAGAAAAAAGGCTTGAAGGAAGCTGTTAATATTTTCCCAGTATTGTCTGAGAGCTACACAATCATAAAACATATGAGACCAATCAGCTTTGGTATACATTTTATATCTCCAACATAATACATTTTTCTTCCCAATTCTTTCCAATTTATGGGGTGTTTAGAAAACCCTATACATAAATTTCCAAGAAAATAATCTCCATCTGAGCGAAGATGTGGTCAACTTAGATGATTCCAAAATTATTTTCTTATCATCATCAGAAGGAGGTTTATTGTTTATTAAAGAGAAATAATTCCAATAGTTGCTTAAATTACAGATGCAATGAAATCTTTAAAGTCTGACATAGTAGTTAAGTAGGCTGGTATTCTTTTAATTTGAGTACAATAACTTGAGTTAATTGAAATCTCAAAAGATATAGCATTATGATCCGTCAATGGACATGAAAGTGTTTTAACCTTACTTAAATTATTAACTTATTAGAGATATAAACCCTGTCAATTCTAGAATATGTGCCATATCTATGTGAAAAGAGTGTGTAAAAAAGACAGTCTGATTCAGAAAAATCATTAATGTCTCTAATGTGATATGTATCTGCAAATTCATTTAAGTTCCTGGCAGGGGGAGATATTTTTCTTTTATTAGATGCAGTAGAGTCTTTATCATTAGATATACAATTAAAATCTCCCGCCAGAATAATATGCCCTTTATATAGTTGTACTATTTGATTTGGGTGTTGTTTGACTGCATGAATTCCTATCCCAGGGATCCAGTAGATATTAATTAATTAAGGTATATATTTGTCTGTTAAGCTCCAATGTAATTGTGCAAAACATTCCTTTATCATCACTGTATGTTTGTAACATCTTAGTAAAAGGAAAAGAGTTATTCCATAACATTGCTACACCTCTTTTCTTATGATGATGATGAGAACTGGATAACACTGAATAATTTGTATTATTAAGTTTATTTAAATCATCTTTTAGGAGATGTGTTTCTTGTAAAAATACAATATTAGGTTTGAAAAGTTTCAAATATTTATATAAACTTACACTTTTGCAACTGTTGTTTAATCCATTAATATTAATGGATATACCTTTTAAGAAAGACATAAAAGGTAGCAGTTAATCTTATTTGACATTCTGAGTATGTGTGCATAACTTTGCATGAAAACAAACACCCCCTCATATGCTGACAGACCTGACATCCATGTGCTGGTATGCAGAGCCTGACACAATGACTGATACAGTATTACACTGGTGAACAAAGTAAGCTTACCTGGATGCTCCTTTGATGTGGAGGCTGTGGCATCCACCTCCAGGATGTATGGAGTAATGGATGCCTGGGAGATGGTGTTTGATTCTAGGTTTGCCAGGAATTCCTCTGTGGTGGGAGAGTGGCTGTTCTGGTGGGAGAGTGGTTGTTCTGCTGCAGGCCCTCCACTGGTGGCAGCATGATCCTTGACCACAGCAGCTGCCCTTTGACATGCAGCATCGACCATATCTGTGCCCCGATGTCAGATCTGCTGATAGGTCCTGTCCTGTTGGCCAATTTGGTTAACCACCCTGACAAGGTCATTCCACAATACAGCATGCTGGTCACAATTGTGGTGGCCCCTAGATAGCAGAATGTGATGAGGCAATCCATGATAACAGCATTCTCTGTAGCTGTGAAAGGTGCATGCCTCCTGTAATACATCATTCCTGAGAGACAACAAGAGGGGAACACATTACAGGACCAGATATGTGGACATTCCATATGTACAGACCCTGCACAACCAATACAGCCTGCACTATTGGCCACTCCCTCACACATCATACCCCACAGTCTATCAACACACTACATCTGTGGCTATCACTAAGATAGTAGCAATACTGGGTATGTCTCAGTGTGCCATGACAGATTCTGCTGTATGTCTCTACAACCATCATTGGAGTCTAGTGTCGTGAGTCCCCTACAGGCAAGGTCCCACTAATATGTCATACAGCCACTGTTGGACAAATAGCTGTGTGATATTACAACAACTATATGGGGACAGTACAGCAGCACCAGTGTGCCACAACAACAGACAGCAATTTAAACCTGCTGTAGTATATGTTCCCTGTAGGCATCATACCTTTCCACTACACAGATGTTTGCAGAATATGAATGTGTGTCTCATAGATGTGGTCATTTTGGCACAAATATGTGGATGTCTGACAAATGGTTGGCATTCATTGATGGTTGTTTTCAGACAATAAAGAATCTGGCTGTCACATGCCAGACCCCTTGGAAAACACTTATGCTACAGTAATAGCTGTTAGTCTATTCATAGTCTTACTTTGTATGGCCAATATGTATTCTCTGTCGCTGAGTTTGGGCCTGTGTCTCCCCATTTATCATGGCTATGATCTGAATCCCTGCTGTAGGGGTTGACAGGTGTGTTAGCCATAGCTCTCAAACAATGAGGGACAAATGTCAACAAAACAGTGACCTAGCCAGAGTACATCAGGGGCAGTCAGGGACACCTTTACAATGTCTGAACTATTTATTTCTGACATTGACAGACTGAAAGGATGTGAATTACATTGTTTGATGTTACATGAGTGTACACCTTCACTTAGTGTCACAATGTCTAACACAGATTCCACTAGCTTTCCTACAGCAGCCGACCATTGTAGGAGGGTGTAACAGGGGCAGAGATGAGATATGACACAAAGCAGGGACAGTTGAGAAGCATGCCTGTAGCTGTTGGACAGCAGAGTATCACCAATATATCAAGGTCATAGATGTACGACAGGCCTATTGTTGTAACCCCTATTCCCCATACCTCCATCCTCCCATCTGCATCCCATTATATGGGGACATCTATTACATACCTGGAAGAGTGAGGTAATCCTTATTTGGTGTTCCACTGCAAATAGCTTGAAAATCCATTGTCTGTATGAGCAAAACAACATACAGACCTATTCCCCCTAGGCAGTTTCTTGCCTTTTGTAGGTAATTGCCTAAGCACCAATCTGTGTCTCACACTTCCTAATTGCATCCCAAACAGTTGAGATGAACTTTTATTAGCCAATGACATGACACCACATTACAATATTTAAGGCCTTTATGTAGGCCTAGACCCCTTTCTTAGTCTTTGAGATGGACATTACTGAGGTATCACAGAGGATAGGTACACATACTGTCTACTGTTCTGATTTGTGAGGTATGTCCACAGTTAAGCCTGATATGTTTGGCCAGTGTACCATGACAATGTGATCATCTGGTGGTTCATTTTTAAACATTGTAGGTTGAGATCAGTAAGGAGAGAGAGAGACATGTGAGTGTCGCGCATCATAACTGTCAGAATATGCAAGCTAATGCAGTAGCTGCTATTCTATCAGCTCAATATCTTTGTAGGGGCAAACTGTTAAATGTATCCCTATCGCTGGACCTTTACCCCCCCCCCCCCTGCTCATGTATGGTTTTGTCTGGATTTGCTAGGGGATTGTAAGGTATAGTAGGTCTGTAGCAGCTAACTTAAGATATAGCTGTGTATGCTGTGTATGCTCCAGGCTGCAGCCTAGGACACATAGGGGGGAGTGTGAACACATTGGAGTTCAGCAAGCTGTACGTGTAACTGTGGCAGCAGTGGCAGCCCTGTCACTACAGCACAGCCAGGGTAGGGGTAACCTTTACAGTCTAACTGAGGCATGGGCTTAAGGTATATCTGTTATGCAACAGTGCCAATAACAGAGTAGTAGGTGACATATAGTTAGGCTATATGAATATGTGCAGTGTGTCCCTGCACTGAAGCAAATGGCTTGCTTGTGGATGAGGTAGCCTTGCCAACTGTCACTGACTGTGTCAAAATCAAACTTCTAATTAAAAATAAAAAAACTGTTTCTTCTTTCTCATGGTCTGAGCTGCCTGTAGCCTGTATAGTCTAGTCCTGAGTCTCGACCAACCCTCTCTAAACTAACTGACTTTGCTGTCTGCTCTGTAACTTGAAAGAAGCACTTGCCTTTAGCTGAATTCTGACAGACTGGCAGGCGGCTCATGACACTGACGTCATCATGCACACCTCTGCACGTGATGACATCAGCAAAAAATCAGGAAGGAAAAAAATTTAAAAAGAAAAGCTGGGAAAGAATCAGGAATAAAGGGGGCAATTGGGAATTCATGGCACCCCATTATTTGGACTTCAAAACCAGTAAATGCCAAGGAGTTGAGAGGTAAGCCCCAAGAATGGAGCTGTGAGCAGCAGCAGCAATGAATCTAGATGGTGTCTATATGAGAATAAGTTGTATAGGACAACTGCTTTGGGCATTAACTGTGCTGCTCAGTAGCCTCAAATCAGGACAATATGTATCACAGACTTAACCCAGCCACTGGGGATGCACAAGCCAGTGCATTTCTTTGTGCCAGTCCCAAGCCCGGATAAATGGGGAGGGTTGCATCAGGAAGGGCATCTGACGTAAAACTTCTGCCAAATTACTTATGCGGAGAACTTTTCATATTTCCATACCAGATCGGTCGAGGCCCGGGTTAACAAAGACCGCCACCAGTACTGTTAGCCAACAGGGTGCTGGCAGAAATTGGGCTACTGTTGGCCGAAGGAGAAGAGGAGGGGGAAGGCATGCCTGAAGGCAGGAAGAGAGGAGGAAGGCTAGGAGTGTAGTAGTGAGGGTAGGAACTTTGAATGTTGGCAGTATGACTGGTATAGGGAGAGAGCTAGCTGATATGATGGAGAAAAGGAAGGTTGATAAATTGTGAGTGCAAGAGACCAGATGGAAGGGAAGTAAGGCCAGGTGTATAGGAGGTAGGTTCAAATTGTTCTATCATGGTGTGGATGGCAGGAGAAATGGGGAAGGGGTTATCCTAAAGGAACAGTATGCCAAGAGTGTTTTGGAGGTGAAGAGTGTGTCTGATAGAGTGATGTTTATGAAGCTTGATATTAATGGTGTAATGATTTATGTTGTTAGTGCATATGCTCCACAAGTTGGGTGTGTGATGGATGAGAAAGAAAAATTTTGGAGTGAGTTGGATGAAGTGGTGGTGAGTGTACCCAAGGGTGAGCGATTAGTGATTGGAGTGGACTTCAATGGGCATGTTGGTGAAGTGAACAGAGGGGATGAGGAAGTGATGGGTAGGTATGGTGTTAAGGAGAGGAATTCAGAAGGTCAGATGATTGTGGATTTTGTGAAAAGGATGGACATGGCTGCGGTGAATATGTATTTTAAGAAGAGGGAGGAGCATAGGGTGACGTAAAAGAGTGGAGGAAGATGCACACAGGTGGATTATATCCTATGTAGGAGGGCCAGTCTGAAGGAGATTGGAGACTGTAAAGTGGTGGCAGAGGAAAGTGTAGTTAAGCAGCACAGAATGGTGGTCTGTAGGATGATGTTGGTGATCAAGAGGAGGAGGAGTGTGTGAAAGCAGTGCCAAGGATTAAATGGTGGAAGATAAAAAAGGGTGATTGTGAGGTGGAGTTCAGGGAAGAGTTAAGACAGGCACTGAGAGGCAGTGAAGAGTTACCAAATAGCTGCTCTGTAACTTGAAAGAAGCTCTTGTCTTTAGCTGAATTCCGACAGGCTGACAGGCTGATCATGATGCTGACATCATCGCACACGCCTCTGCACGTGATGACATCAGCAGAAAATTCCCGAGGGAAAAAAACTTTAAAAAAAGGCCGGGAAAGAATCAAGAACAAAGGGGGGATAATCAGGAATTCAGGGCACCTCATTATTTGGACCTCAAAACTGGTAAATGCTGAGGAATTTGGTATGGTTGAGAGGTATGATGCTGACATCAACAGATTGTACTGCTTGCATTCAATGATTTATATGAGGAGCCACAAAGTGTCATTGTTAAAATGACGAGAAAGTGATCTGACAATATTGTGGACAATAGGCAAGCCATATGACAAACATCTGAGCCAGGCAGCACACATTAATATAATGAGTACAACACTAAAAACAATGTGATATGTTCAATCAACACAGCTGCTGACATATGAAAATCTATTATATCTGTTACTAACAGATGGCTTCTCTCAGTTAATTCGTAATCCTACCAGGGTTGACAAACACAGTAATAAACAATCTGTCCTAGACTGGGTCCTTACAACTACTAATCCAAACTCTTATCAATCAAGCTAACTTCCAGGCACCTACCTATCTATCTGCTAAAACAAAACTCTTGCCACCCTACAGATATCACATGCAAACTAGTCCGTAACAAAACCAACTTTTCTCCCAAAACTTTTCTCACACATCAGCAAGTCAATTGCCCCCCCCCCCCCAAAAAAAAAAATATCTCCATCTTTATCTAGCAGTTCAGTATTTCAATGACAAATTTCTCACTTTCTAAATATGCTAGCCACCCACAGGAGAACACACATAAAAGCTAGACACATTCTCTGTCTTTTTTTCTGACACAAAAAGGCTTCTCAAGCAAAGAGACAAAGCATGACACAACTACCAACTCAAAAAAAAAAAAACAGCTACCCTTCAAACCTAGCGGCAACTTTGTAATCTAGCAAAAAAACAAATTAAACATGACAGAAAAACAACACTATACAACAATTCAAAAAAGGCACCAGAATAATCCAAAAAAGTTCTGGGAAACCATAATCCAGTTGCTCAAACCAAGTTAATCCTCTACCCCAATTCCAATAAAAACAGACTCTTCTGATAACACAGCAACTCAATTTAACAATCCTTCTGTTAACTCAATACTATCACTAGTAAAGAAGAATTCTCATCTATCAGTACCCATAAAATTAGAAACAAATTCTGATTCCGTCCACATTCACCTCATATGAACAGACTACATAAAAAAACCCTATCCAAACTTAAAACACTCTTCTACTGGTGCTGACCATCTGCCCAGCAAATACCTCAAACTTGCTGCAGGTGTTATTGCTTACCCCATATCCATCCTTATAAATCATCCATCACTGAACAATATGTGCCTCCACTATGGAAAGTGCCCCTTGTAATTCCTCTACACAAAGGTGGCACCTTCACAGATTTTGCTAATTATAGACCCATTGCCATCCTTTCCCCTATGGCAAAGATACTGGAAAAATGTATTTACACCCAACTTCTTAACCATCTCCTGAAAAACAACCTCATATCCCCAAACCCAACATGGTTTCCGACCTAAACATAGTACAACAACTGCCCTAATTAGTTTTATTAACACAGTCAACCAACATAGGAACAATGGCTTACTCACCTCCTCTATATTCCTCGACCTAAGGCCTTTGATACTGTTTCCCAACAAAAACTCACTGATGAACTAAACACTGTTAACCTCTCTCATTCCATCCTTATCTGGTTTATTACATACTGAACAGACCGTGAACAGGCAGTTAAATGGCAAAATGAACTATTGCCTCCTTTACCTCTCTCTGTTGGTTTATCCCAAGGGTCTATTCTTGGTCCTCTCTTCTTCACCATATACACAAACAGACTCTACATGGCCACCCAACATGCTATAATAGTGCAATATGCTGATGACTCCTCCCTCATATGCTCTGCTCCGTCCCTTCCAGCTCTTCTCAATAAAACCCAACAATGCTTTGTGGACATATTAAAATACCTTCCCAACTGACAACTGATTCCTAACACTTCTAAAACAAAACTAATGCTCTTCTCCAGTAGCAAAAAAAGCTATACTGGCCCTACTAATTTCACCATGTATTCATCTAATAACCCTATTATCAAACCAGTAGATCATACAATGCTATCAGGCATTACTATTGACAAGGATCTCAAATTTGATAAACACTTAGCCCTAGTTATTAAGAAAGGTAATTTCAAACTAGATTTCCTATATAAGATAAAGCCCTTTCTAACTGATTCCGCCAGTCACATCATCTGCAGAACTTACCTTCTTACATGCCTCACCCATTTCCACTAACTTAAGAAAATGTGACTTAAATAAACTAGACTCCTGCTATTATAAAGCAGCCAGATTTGCTTCCAACCAACCTGCAAGAACTCATCACTGCAAAGTACTTAACCAATTAAACTGGATGGAACTTCCCAACCTTTTAACCTTTAAAAAACTAGTTCTAATCCATTCTACCCTGTAACACCCAGACAACTGTCCATCCATTAGCAACCTAGTACAGCCCTACTCCAGCAGCAGAACTTTAAGGTCATCTAATAAATTGCTTCGGAGGATCACTAAGTCAAATAATTGATATGGGGAATCTTTGTTTTTATATAAACTAGCCAAGGCTAGGAATGACATACCTTAAAATATAGTCCACACTAGTAACACTATTAAATTCAAACAACTGCTGGGAGAACATGTAATAAAACTTGGCATTTCTGGTTAGCTGCACAAATATGCCGATTTTCCCCACCTATCACTTATCTCACTCTCACCTTATTCCTCACTTAACTTGCCCCCTCTCAATCCTTCTTCTCCTCCTTTAGTTGTCTGCTTCTATTTTCATCTCCTTAGGCAACAGCTTCCGTTCTTATTCTTTTAAATGTTTATTACTGTACATCTTAATTAAACTACTTTTTTGTATTTTTTATCCTTTTTTTCTACAGTATGCACCTCATACTAATTTTTTCAATATGTATCCTATATGTACATTGTACTGTTCACATTATGTATCTAATATGATTATTGTATTGTTACAACATTGCATTCTGTGGAGCTTTTTTTCCCTGGGCTTCAACTGAAAATGGGCTATTTTAGGCCCAGTTGGACTTTCCCGGTAAACAAATTGAAATAAATAAAATAAATAAATAACAGTTGTATCATATGTGTACAACCATATGCATTATCTATCAAAACAATTAGCAATCAGTAGCCTGAAAAATCAACACATTGGGGAGAATTTAATAAAGTCTACACAGACGTATTTGCCATGTAGACATAGTGTCACAGTGCTTACATAGAAGTAAGCAGATGTGCGATCCTGTAAAGGGAGATGAGGGGCCTGCATGAGTGTGTGAACGTGGAAGTGTCTGTGGCATGCAAATCACCTCATAAGCAGGTGAAATTAATACAAATGAAGTAGGAAGAGTGATCCAGCAAGCAGATAGGCAGTTGTGCAGGCCCCATGTTGGCTTCCGTAATGTACATAGAAAAATTCAATGTACAGGAAGTAAAAATGACACCAGGGGGGCTGTAAACATGTAGTTACAGTGGCAGAAACAGTACAGAGGACACAGATATGTGCAAAAGTAACTACTGTGTGTCCAAAACCATATGGAAAATAATGTACATTTTTTTAAATACCCTGGGTATGTTTGCGTGCTGTGCCACAATGCGCAAACATGCCATTATGGAAAAAAAATATTGTAAAAACCAGAATTTGTGAGTATGTAACAGTAATGCATTACAGGCCATGTGTGGAGTATGTGCAATGTAGGACTGCTGTGGTTGCTAATGAGGCAGGGCCTGAATCTGTGTAGTTACCAGATACTTTGCACGGATCTGTCTGCAAAATGAGATGGGGTTATTGAATAGCACAAATGGGTATCTATGTCCACAGATCCCATCTGTATAGGCACAGAACCATGTTGGTGTCCACAGAAGAGGCAGCTGACATCAAAAGGGGGTGTGCCCGCAAACTTTTAACCTCATTGGAGCTCAGTTGTGCCTGTTTCTGTGGCATACCACTCTGCTCAGCAGGGAGGTATATCTAGTGACTGCAAAGCTTTGTTTACCTTAGGGAAGCATATTTCAGGAGGTTTTAGGGTGTTTGCACAGCACTCAGGCCTGCTGAGCATGACCCTCCATGGAGTGTGTCTACTGACTGTTTAGCTTTGCTTATCTTGGCAAAGTAGGTTTGCAAGGCATGCCACAGTGTTCAGCAAGGAAGGCTGTCAAACAAAATTGGCTGAGAAAGCCAATGATATATTAATTACTGATGAGCCCTGTTTCACTTAAACTAGGACCATTAAACCCCTTAATGATGTACTTGGCAGATGGAATGCATCATAGCTAGCCATTCGCACAGAGTACGCCTACAGCAGAGCACTATAAAGTATGCATACACCCTGCAATCTGATTTTTGCCCACACTCTGCAACATTGGAGTACAGCCTTGGGAATTTTAACCTAGAGAATGCTACAAGCTGCTGAAGGTCTGCTGCATATGAATGTGCTAGATGGTGAGGTCAGTGCAGCTGCTGGTGCGGCTGACATTAGGCCTAGACTGAGAAGGAGAAGAGTGTTCAGGCCCGGGGTAACCTACCAGGAGCTACATGAGCTGGAGATTGTATAGCGCTACAAAGTGGACAGGGACATACTACAACAACTCAGTGAGCTCTGCCAGCCTCAACTTAGACCCAGAGACAACAGAGAGGAGCCCATCCCATTGGAAGCAAAGGTATGAGTAGCCCTTAGGATACTAGCTACAGGTACTTTCCAAAGACCAACTGGGGACATGATGGGAGTATCACAGGCATCTGCCTCCATGGTACTTGTTAGAAAAATGTGTATTTGAATATATGAGAAATGCTAGTTTAAAAGCAAAGTAGTATATAATGCATTTTATTCTATTAATCATATAATAGTAAGGATTAATTCATGTGTAAATGTAAGTAGTTTTGAAACTGCAGTGTGGCTTGAAGCAAAGCTGATCTTTGACCCTGGCAGAATGCTAGCTTAGCAAGTTTTAATGTTTATGCTTTTCACAAGTGATTATCTGCTGGGTCAGGAAATGAAATGTGTGAAATAATGAAATCTTCTGCTCTTTCCTGTTGGAATGATTTAGACTTGTATATGTGTTACTGAGAGAGCACGCAGCTGTGTGAGAAAGTGTAACAGAAAACAAAGACGTGTATTAAAAGACTGAATCTGCTATTGTATTCGAACTGATATGAAACCTTGAAGAAGTAACTTTACAGAAAGACATTATGTCTGACCAGCTGGATAGCAAGGCTGTATTGTATCTAGAGGAAAAGTTTTTTTTTTTAAATATACAGCATCAACAGTTTTATGAATAGAAGACTGTAAGCTAAAGTGATGTAGATGCCCTGTGACATATCACGTCAGTAAGGTGGGCATAGCTTAAATGTTAAACCTATATAAAATTGTGTGCTTCCTGTTTCATGTCAGACAAAATTCTGTACTTGTACGTTTTTTGCCTCCTGGTGTACACTAGTAAACTTTTGAATCTGAACCTCCTGTGTATTGAATTCTTAATTTTATTTAACAGTTTGGTCCTTCGGACCGGAATTCCCTTGGTAAGCCACAGATCAGAGTGTATCGATGGTCGAATACTGCACAGGAGAAGTTACCGAAATGGTTCTTCTTGAGTGAAAAGACCTCCGACTGAATTGTCGTGTAAAGAGGATGGCCACTTTCTGATTTGTGGCCGAAAAGTGGAACTTGGACAGTTCAATACCGGAGGCTCAGGTAGGAAGAATTTGCCTTTTTCTGTTTTAGATCAGGGACTAGGTTACAGTATATTGTCAAGATTTGTTTTGCAGATCAGGGTCAAAAGGAAGTACTGTATATTTGGTCATAGATCAGGGTAACAGAATAAGATAGGCAGTTATTCTAGATAAACTGTGAACAGGAACTGAGAACTTGATATCACGTGATAAAAAAGGGTTACATAACATTTTCTTTGACATGGGTAATCAGTGCACTAAAACATCGCGAGATCCGCCCCTAACCGAAGACGCAAAATACATGCAATTACAACGTTCTGATAACGTTAGGTATTATACGAAATGGGTTAGTAAATATGAATTTGAGGGTAAACTAGATAAAACTTCACTAGTTAAACTCCTTAAACAGCTTAAATCTGATGCGGGAGGTCAGGCAAAAAAGCAACGCCGACTAGGCATTCCTCAAGCACACAGGTGGATTGAGGAAGCAAATCGTAGAGAACAGAAGCTTAAAAATTCAAAAACATTATTTTTGGACAAAGAGGATAATAACTTGGTAATAGCAACAGCTCCTCCTCCTCCTCCCTTGCCCCCTCCCTTACCCTTTTCAGGATATGAAGCGAGTGGACAGGCTGGTCCGCCTCCGCGTTATCCTGAAGTTTCAGCAAAACCACAACCATTTGTTAGAGATCCTATTGAGACTAGGTCCCGAACACGTAAAACACATAGGGTCACAGAATCATACCAAATAGAGAGAAATCTACAGGATGAGAGTGAGGAAGAAATATGCCCACTTATAGAAGTTCCAAATCCTCAGGCAGGACAGGAAGGGCAGGACCCAACACTCTTAGTATATAGACCATGGACACCAGAGGATATCCGGAAGGCTACTGAGGGAATCCCCCATCCGAAAGTTAATTTTACGAAATTTTTAGAAGATTTACAAGGCATGAGATTGAGTTACCACTTGAATGGGGAAGAAGTAGAAAAAGTAGTAAGACAAATTATAGGTCCAAATTGGCACATGATTTGTGACACCTGGAATCCTCGTAATGCAGAGCTTAGACCTCTCCCACATAGTGACGCAGAGTTAGACAACAGAGTAAAAGGTCTGACAGACCGAATCTCTGAGAAATGGAAACCCAGAGCAGACTGGACTTGCATTAATCAATGCATACAACAGGAAAATGAGACAATAGATGGATATTATGCTAGATTATTAGAATGTTTTTATAATCATAGCGGTATGTCGGTTCCTGAGAACCAAACAAATGATTCCCCGTATGAACAACAATTGAAAAATGCATTTTTGAATGGTTGCATTGCACCTATTAGTAGCTTTATTACGAAGCATATGATAGACCATCGAACAGGGAGGCTACAAGCCTTACTCAAATACGCTAGACATGCTGAAAGACATTTTAATAGTAAGAAGAAAAGGAAGGTGCAAGTCTTCACTGCTGAAGACGGAGTTGAAGTATTTGTATTACAGTCAGGTAAAAAGGGCAAGAAAAATACCCAGGGAAACAAACAGTCTGATAAACGATCAGAAGATTTTGAAGAGAGGAAAAAGAGAGGTGAGTGCTTCAAGTGTGGGAAGAAGGGACATCTAGCAAGGGATTGTAAGCAAAACAAAAAGGTAATTACAGAAGATAAGGGAGATGAGGACTAACTATATGATAGTGAGGATACATCATGTGAAAGTCAGAAATCATCAGGAAAAGTTAATAAACAAAAAACAAATGTAAATGTGATAGAGGGAGTTGAGGAAGTGCAAGTAGATATGGAGGATGAAGAAAGTGAAATTTTGGACTTGGCATTATTGAGCTTAGAGCTCTACTTAGCAGATACGAAACCGGAAGTTACACTTCTGGTGGAGGGAAGGGAAGTCAAATTCCTATGTGACTCAGGAGCGTCACGGACTTTGATACACCACTCCAAGTTACCAGAACATTCCAAATCACCTGATTATATACTAGTAAAAGCCGCAAATGGACAGCTATACAGGGAACCACTTTCCCATAATATAGCAATAACTGACCCTGTTTCAGGTATGACCCAGAGAAGTAAAATTGTTGTTTCTGCAAAGTGTCCAGTAAACCTATTGGGCAGGGTCCTTATGCAGATATTTGGCATAGCAGTAGTTCCAACTGTACAAGGTATGGAGGCACAGAGACAAATGGATACCTTTGTAGTGCGATCAGAGGGTGAAACTTTTTACTGGTACAGCCAGGACCTAGTCACGACTGGTCCAGGGGCAGTAACCGAGGAACTGGTAAACGTAGCCATCAGTAAAGCCCCCTCCCTCGACACTGATCAACAGCATTTGTTACACTGTACTCTATACTACTGTACTACACCAGGACCTGATAGAGAATATGAGCAAGAATTGTTTAGAAATCGTGCAACTAGATTTGTACTGGGATCCTGAGGGGAACAGTGTAGTTAGCTGTTCATTACCTCAAGAATTCCTTGCATTGTATAGATCAAATTGGTTACCACATGTCAGCTTGACAAAGAACAAAAGTGTCAAATGGGCAGATTTAGGAGAAAAAGTAACAAGATGGGAGAAACAGACTGATTTAGAACTGTCAGAACAAGGGATACAAAAACAAAAACTGAATTGGTTGACACAGACACATCCAGCTGTACACTTGCAATCTAGCGAGGACAGCTGATTAGCATTTTTATTAGAAGAAGAAGAAAAGGCCTTATGTGAAATTCCAACAACTCTTTGGTCAACAGGCAAGTCAGATGTAGGACTTATTCGAACAGCAGGACCAGTTACAATAACCCCAAAGTCAGCTTTTAGACCACAGAAAATACAATACCCTTTGAGAAAGGATGCAGAAATAGGAATTAAGCCTATAATAGCAGCATTACTCAAAGAAGGAGTACTGGTAGAATCTCCTGATTCACCATGTAATACACCCCTATTTCCTGTTAAAAAAGAAAACAGGGAATGGCGGATGGTACAAGATTTACAAGCTGTAAATAATGCAGTAATACCTAGAGCACCTACGGTGCCAGACCCACATACTTTGTTAAACGATTTAGAACCGCAACAGAAGTATTTCTCTGTGGTAGATATTAGCAATGCTTTCTTTTCAATACCTATACATCCTGATAGTCAATATTGGTTTGCATTTACATTTCAGGGTAAAAGGTATATGTATATTCGACTACCACAGGGATATTGTGAGAGCCCAACAATATTTGCACAAGAAATGGTTAGCAACGTGGCAGGGTTTAACCCACCGGGAGATAGTCAAATTCTACTTTACGTAGATGACATCTTGCTAGCAGCCCCCACCCAGCAACAGTGCAGGGAGGATACTGTAACATTATTGAAATTTTTAGCAACACAAGGACACAAAGTAAACAAAAGTAAGTTACAACTTTGGAGAAAACAAGTTAGACACCTAGGATATGTAATATCCAATGAAGGTAGAATACTAGATGAGGAAAGAAAAACAGCAATCTTGCAAGCACCCAAACCAACAACCAAGAAAGAAATGATGTCTTTCTTAGGTACAACTAACTTTTGTCGGAGCTGGATACCAAATTATGCTTTGGAATCTGCTCCACTGACTGACTTGATATATAAGACACCAACGGCAGCACAAGATATTTTACAATGGACAACCGAAGCAGAAACGGCTTTCTGCAGGTTGAAGCAGTTGATAGCTTCTTCATTAGTTTTAGGACTTCCAAATTATCATAAACAATTCTTTCAGACCATAGATTGCAAACAAGGATATATGACGTCAGTATTGACGCAACAACATGGGGACAAGCAACGCCACATAGCCTACTATTCATCACAGTTAGACCCAGTGGCACGATCTTTGCCTCACTGTGTACAAGCAGTAGTTGCAGCTGCAATGGCAGTACAGGCTTCAGCCTCAGTGGTGTTATTCCACCCTCTCACATTGAGAGTGCCTCATGCAGTTGCAATAATTTTACTGCAAGAAAAAGTGGCATACCTTTCTCCTGATAGACATCTTTCGTGTATGACTATACTGCTGAGCCAACCTCATATGACAATTGAAAGATGTACAACATTAAATCCATCAACATTCCTCCCAACTCCTGCGGATGGCACACCACACAGCTGCCTGCAGGAAATTGAACAGTTAGCTTTACCTAGACAAGATCTCACAGATATGCCCTTGGATAATGCCGAGGTGACATATTACGTGGATGGCTCATGCAGAAGGGGTCCTACAGGGAAGAATCTGGTGGGGTATGCAGTAGTTACAGACACTGAAATTCTAGAAGCCCAATCCTTACCACATAACTTATCTGCACAAGCAGCAGAATTGATAGCTTTGATGAGGGCATGTACTTTAGCAAAAAACAAGTGTATGAACATATATACTAATAGTCAGTATGCTTTTTCTACAGTACATGTATTTGCACAACAATGGAAAAATAGAGGAATGATAACATCTAGTGGAAAACCTATTAATCATGCGCAATTTATTTTGGAGTTATTAGAATCTATTCAGTTACCTACCAAAGTAGCTATTTGTAAATGTGTAGCTCATACAAAACAACAGGATAAGATTTCAAAAGGCAATGCACGAGCTGATGCAGCTGCAAAGCAAGCAGCCTCAGACTCAGAAACTTTACTTTTAAATGAGGAATTACAACCCTCTGAGATTTTAGATTTAGACATGTTAAAAACAATGCAGACGCTTACTACAAAAGCAGAAAAACAAAAATGGGTAAAACGAGGTGCAATTCTTGAGAATGGACTGTACATTTCCAAAGAAAGAAAACCGATATTGCCGTCTAATTTATTTAGATATGCAGCTTTGTTGAGCCATGGGCAGTGCCATGTCTCAACAGGGGGGATGGTACAGTTAGTAAATCGAATATTCCAAACATATGGATACACAAGCTACACAAAAAAAATTTGTGCAGCTTGTCATACTTGTAACAAGCATCATGCACAAGGGGCATTTAAAACCAAGCAAGGAAGTTTTCCTATACCACCGTACCTGTTCCATACTATTTGTATGGATTTCATAGAATTGAATAAGTGTGAAGGGAAAAAGTTTTGTTTAGTTATTGTAGACATGTTTTCCAAATGGGTAGAATCTTTTCCAACCAAAAACCCGGATGCAGCAACAGTGGCGAAAGCCCTGATAAAAGAAGTAATCCCTAGATTTGGCATTCTGGAAAGGATTTATAGTGACAACGGCACACATTTCGTAAACCAGACAATCCACCAACTTGGGAGATTTTTTGGTATCTCCTTAAAGAACCATTGTGCCTACCACCCACAGTCAGCAGGACTGGTGGAAAGGTACAATGGTACCCTCAAAAGTAAACTTAGGAAGCTAGTTGAGAGGCCCAAAATAATTGGATACACTGTCTGCCTTTAGCACTGCTGAGTATGAGAACGGTTCCAAATGTTAAGGGTTTGACTCCCTTTGAAATGGTTTTTGGGAGAGCATATTATGTGCCTCAGTGGAAAGCTCTCATGCCTGCAGAGCAAGAGGCTGACAGTTCATTAGCTAGTTATATGAGGAAACTGTTAACAAATAAATCTGTTTTGCAGTTTAACTCTTTTTCAGATAAGGAACAGACCAGACCGGTGGAAGCAGTCTTGGCACCTGGGACATACGTTTGGCTGAAAGTGACGAAAAGGAAAAATTGGGCGAGTCCAAAGTGGGAGGGACCATACCAGGTTCTGTTGGCAACGCCTACTGCAGTCAGAGTGGCTGAGAGGACGTCCTGGGTTCATTTGACACATTGTAAACCGGTAAAGAACTTTCAACTTGATAAAAACTTTGTGACTGATACACAACCAGACCAAGATGGCCAAAAACAAAGCGAATAGAAATTTAGAACAACCCCAGAGATGTTGCATAATCATTTTGTTGAGTGTACATTTATTGACTGTAATTGTGACAATTTTCCTCTTGTTGTGGTTTATCCTACACACAACCACACAAGTGAAAGTGGGAAGGCGTGATGAAACGTCTATAGACTGGCATCCACATTTTAACACATGACTAGCCATGAAACGTGTATATGCAGAGACTTTGAACATTTCAAATTGCTGGGTTTGTACAGCTATACCAACAGCATATGGAGGACTGATAACGTCCGCTGTCCCTTTGGGGATAAATGAAACTTGGGAGAATTTACTTTTCGATACAGGAACTGTGAGATCACAGGACAAAATAGCTTTATTTTTACCTGTCACACAAAAAGGAGTTGTATGTTTTTATAAAAGTGATACCCTCCAGGTGGGCTGGAGCAATTGTAATATAACCATATCTTACTGATGTTACATTAAGAATGGTAATGGCAATACTTTTTGCAATACTAATTATGACTCGTATTTGAACTCATTGAAAACAACTATGAATGACATTCGTAAAAATCCAGTTTTGTTTAAACAATTGTCAGTTATAGATCAAAAAATGTTTCATGCAGGGCTGATGCATATTAGTACTAAAGTAGAAAACTGTTATTTTATTTGTGGGAAAAAGGCATATAAATGGTTACCTGAGAATTGGTCCGGCAGTTGTTTTTTGGGTTACTTGGTTCCGGCAATAAGACATACTGCAGAATTACCTTTGGGTAAGATATGAAACGTGAGAGAAGCAGCCTGAAAACCCGAAGGTCCAGTTGAAAAACCTGTGAATCCAGTTGGAAAGATCGAAGCTGGCTGGAAAGACCACAATTCACTAAAAGACAAAAGCAAATTGACTCATATGGACTTGAGTGACAGTGTTATATCCTGGGCAGGAATATTCCCAGCCTATGGAGCAGTCAAATCAATCTGGGAGCTGAGGAAGTTGTCGAAACTTCTCGAAGTAATGAGTAATGCAACGTTTTCCACCCTAGAACTGGTGACTGATGAACTGAATGCAATGAGAACTGTTGTGCTACAAAATCGGATGGCTCTTGACTTCACCCTAGCGGCGAGAGGAGGTACGTGCGCGCTTATCGAAGAAGAATGCTGTGCTTATATTCCTGACAATCGTCATGAGATCAATAACCACCTAGAGGTAATTCAGCAAGTATCAGCCATGACTGAACCAGGCCCAAACCCACTGACGGACTTTTTCCAGAATCTATTTGGGGGGTGGGGTTCCATCCTAATGAATATTCTGATTGCCATTTGTGTGGGTATACTCCTAATAGGACCATGTGTTTGATGTGGAATTCTCTGCATGAAAAGATTAATCAAAGATTTTATTGATGTATCTGTTACTGAAACTTTGTACCAAGATATTGAGATTGAAAGATTGATCTCAGATTACATTTTTTCTAAAGTATAGATTGAATGACTCACCTAGCTGAAAATCCTAAGTGGAAGAAGTTGGGAGATGAAATGACACTATGCATACTTCAAAATAGAATAAAAAGTATTAATAGGGGGGAAAATGTTAGAAAAATGTGTATTTGAATATATGAGAAATGCTAGTTTAAAAGCAAAGTAGTATATAATGCATTTTATTCTATTAATCATATAATAGTAAGGATTAATTCATGTGTAAATGTAAGTAGTTTTGAAACTGCAGTGTGCCTTGAAGCAAAGCTGATCTTTGACCCTGGCAGAATGCTAGCTTAGCAAGTTTTAATGTTTATGCTTTTCACAAGTGATTATCTGCTGGGTCAGGGAATTAAATGTGTGAAATAATGAAATCTTCTGCTCTTTCCTGTTGGAATGATTTGGCCTTGTATATGTGTTACTGAGATAGCACGCAGCTGTGTGAGAAAGTGTAACAGAGAACAAAGACACGTATTAAAAGACTGAATCTGCTATTGTATTCGAACTGATATGAAACCTTGAAGAAGTAACTTTACAGAAAGACATTATGTCTGACCAGCTGGATAGCAAGGCCGTATTGTATATAGAGGAAAAGTTTTTTTTTTAAACATACAGCATCAACAGTTTTATGAATAGAAGACTGTAAGCTAAAGTGATGTAGATGCCCTGTGACATATCACGTCATTAAGGTGGGCATAGCTTAAATGTTAAACCTATATAAAATTGTGTGCTTCCTGTTTCATGTCAGACAAAATTCTGTACTTGTACATTTTTTGCCTCCTGGTGTACACTAGTAAACTTTTGAATCTGAACCTCCTGTGTATTGAATTCTTAATTTTATTTAACAGTACTCCACCAGTTCCGGGATCCCATACTACAACATGCCAGTAAGCACATTTATCTTCCCCACACCCCTGAAGACAGGGCCAACAGTATGTGACTCCTCTACCATGTAGCACACTACCGTGAGGTACTGGGTGCCATACATTGCACTCCTGTACACATCAAGGCACAACCCAGTGAAGAGGGTAGAATCTACATCAAACACAAGGGGTATTTCTCCATCAACAGCCAGATTGTATGCAATGCCGAGGGCATTATCATGAATGTATATGCTGGCCCTGGCAGTTATCATGAGTCCCATATCTGGCATGCATCACAGCTGTAGCAAATATTTGCTAGGGGGGATATCACACATGGCCATTTACTCGGGGATGCTGGCTACGCACTGGAACAGTGGATGATGACACCCATCAGAAATACAAACACACCCACCAAAGAATGACATGATGAGGCACACACACAAACCAGGAACATCACAGAATGTGTGTTTGGGCTGCTGAAGTCATGGTTCCGGTTCCTCAATATATTTGGTGGCACCTTGCAGTACTCTCCAGCCACATGTGCACAGATGTTCACAGTATGTGCCATGCTGCACAATATGATTCTGCAGAAACAGCTGCAGCAGGATCAGCAAAGGGAAGGGATACACAGCCCCCCACCAGTGCCTAGGTCACCACAGCCATATCCACAGAGAGACTTGGAGGAGGAACCCCCTGAGGCTGTCCCTGTAGGCTGACATAGGCATGGCCAATATGCCCTGGCCTTGGACAAGAGACAACGCATAGTATATACACTGACAACCTAGGGCCCTAGGGACTGACACCATACTCCGACTCACATAGATATCAGTAAACATTGTGCCAACCAAGTCATGCAGCCTGTACCTCATCATGTATTGGCTGTGGACTGCCTGCATCAGACAAGTTAGCCTAAACTACAGGTCTCATAAGACACAAACAAGAGCCACACCAAACTAGTGAAACTAAAAACACAAAATATCCAACAGTTGAGGCTGACCACGATTCAGATTAACCTGTTTACTGAAAGAATAAAGCGCTTTTCGTTGTCGTAAAAATGGCAACTTCTTCATATTCAAACAGATAAATTAATTACAAGTTTAAATAGGTAAAAGCTTGTATCACATGATGACCATCAGCTGACATGCTACACCATCAAGACAATAATGAAAACTTATATCTGTATAACTTCATTAAACAACTAACAACGAGTTATAAATCAAAACTTACAATCCCCTCACCAGCTAAACCCTCCAATAAAAATAAGGATAAAAATAGTCCAATATACGTGTACACGGACAATACAGTCTTACATAGAAAATAAAATAAAATAGTAAAACGTGCAGCCACTAGGTGCACTATGTTCGTATTAACTAGTTACTCAAAATGAATTAAAGTACATTGAAATATGTAACAATATCAATTTGTCGACTCTCCTTCATTTCTATATGTAAATATAATAAAAGTAATACTGTTAAGTGTGCAATATACATATATTTTCACACTTGCTAGTACTCGACCTGCTCGGATCAATTACTGACAGATAGAACTATATAACAGATGTATAATAAATCCCCCCTCAGAGCACCTATGTAACAAAATTTATACATAATAGGTACCCACTTATTAAACCCTAACAAACGCTAAATAAGAGAGATGTGTATTACCTAGAAATACTCTCTTAATTTATTTTGTTTTATCTATTTAAACTCTTAAGTTTTGGTAAACAAGAGATGTTGCAAGATTTATTTAAACCAGGGTTTACAAAAGCATTTAGTCTGATCTGCCATGCTAGCTCACGTTCTTCTAGCGTCAAGGTAAATGATCCACCCTAGGATCCATGCACACTTGATCAATAGCTTTAAATAAAAAACTAGGATTATGATTAGTAATGAGATGTCTAACTAAAGGACTTTCTTCTTTCTTCCTTTTAATTGCATAGGTATGTTCATAAACCCTGTCTCTTAGCCAATGTTTGTTCTTCCCAATGTAGAAAGCAGGGCAAATTTGACACCTTGCTATGTATACCACATGTTCAGAATTACAGTGGAACTTGTTCCTCAATTTGTGTTTCTTACCATTTATACAAAAATTTTCACATATTTCTATGTATCTGCACATTCTACAACACCCACATACGGTCATCCCAACATGTTTCAAAAAGAAAAATGTAGTTTTCCTTTCAAGCAAACTTTTGAGGTTAGCTCCCTTCTTAAAGACTAGTTTAGGTAGCTGGCTAAATTTATTAAACAAAGACCTGTCCAACAAAATGAATTCCCAATTTTTATATAAAATGAGCCTAACCATGTTGAAGTCAGTACTAAAGGATGTAATAAAACTAGTTGTAAATTCACTATTGGTTCCCTCAACTGCGGTGTGCTCCAACAGTGGATGTTCACTAGGAGATGTAAATGAAGCAGCTCCATTGTTACACATATCTTCCATTGCACTCTTATTGAGTAGAGGTCTTATCTGACCTATATTTCTTCTGTTAGTAACTTCAACAATTAAGGACTCAACTAAAAAACTAGGGTAACCTCTCTGTTGGAACATGTTACTTAAATGGGAACATTCATCCCTAAAGTCAGAATCTAATGAGACCATCCTAGCTGCCCTGATAAGTTGTCCCTTAACAATGGACCGCTTTTGATGGAAGGGATGGTAACTTGAAAAGTGAAGAAACAAGTTAGAATACGTTGCTTTTCTAAATATTTTAGACACATATCTATCATTGATAGTGTCTTTACTAAGTCTACAATCCAAGTAGTCAATACAACTTGTGCTAAAGTTAGATGTAAACCTAAAAAATTCTGTAGTAGAATTTAGGTAAGAGACAAATGCTTGAGCTTGCTGTTCATTACCTTTAAAAATGACAAAAATATTGTCCAAAAATCTTGTATAAAACATGAGGTTCACCTTATGGTCACTATTCTTAAATATGAATTCTTTTTCCCAGAATGCCATCACAAGGTTTGCAAAACTGGCACCACAGGGTGAACCCATGGCTACACCACGTTTTTGCAAATAAAACTCATTGTCAAACAAAAAATAATTATTGGTAAGAATAATGTCCAACAGGACTTCTATGGTGTAAATCTTGTGTGTTGGAGCATTTTTTGACTTCAGCATCAGGCTGACCCACTCAATGCCCTCCATGTGCAGGATCAATGTATGAAGATCCCTCACATCAATAGTTAAAAAGTTATGGTCTCGGTCAAAGCCTAAGCTGTTAATTTTTTCCAAAAACGACCACAAGTCTTTACAAACCTGTAGTTCTGACAGAATATACTTTTTTAAGATCTTATCAACCACCTTAGCACAAGGGTACATGATGGAGCCCCTTCCATCAATAAGCGGTCTCATTGGTGGGTCATTTAGGTCTTTGTGGACTTTAGGGATTCCAAATAACACTGGGATCTTAGGCCTGGGGAGTGAGATATAGTTGAAAGTGTCAATATCTATCATTGACTCAATAATCAAGTCATTGAAATAGCTTTTTATATGGCTATATGCAACATTTACTTCATTCACTGAAGCTTTAGAATATGCTTCACTGAGTAGCAAAGAATGAATTCTTTCATTGTAATCAACATAATCAAAAATAGCTAACCCACCACCTTTGTTAGGGTTTACAACTCTAACAGGGGCTGATCTTAACAGATACAACATCTCTTTTTCATATGGGGAAATATTAACTTTCATGTCAGAATCACCCATTTTAGCATCTGTTAAGAAATGTCGAAAATCAAGCTCAAACACCTGCTCAAACATTCTCAAGGTTTGACGCAGTGGTGGGTTAAAAGTACTTGGGACTCGCAAATCTTGAGTCGGTCTGACAGCGTTACCAAAAAGACTCATTAAGTTCAACTTTCTCCCAAATAACTTTAAATCAAAAACAAGTTGTACTAAATTAGAAGGTCTACGAAGAACAAAAGTATTGCCCTTTGCTAACAAGTCGATAAGTATGGGGTCAATTGTCATGGAAGAATAGTTGAATATTTTAAAGTCCCCTGTTGAATTCAACAAAATGTCAACCAACATGGTGTCATCTTCACCTATCTCCTGAACCCGTTGTTTCGTTTGTTCCTTTGGTTCTTTTGGTTGCGGTTGAAATTCTTTTTCGGGATTGTGCCTGTGTTTCTGGCCTCCAGAAAATTTTGATTTACTATATTTCTACCGTTACCATTTTGTGGTTCAGAAGATATATTTGTATTATAATTTTGATTTTGATTACGGATTCTTTCGATCCATCTTACAGGACAGTCATTCAAAGCTCCATCCACAGAGTCTAAACTGTCTAAGTAGTTAATGTCAGTGCCCTCGCTGACTGAACGTGTAGCCAATGTATTAACATGAAGAGCGGTTGATACCTGTGCACTGGATGGCTTAGGGTATGCGTTGCCAATGTCATATGCGTTTCTGTCCCTATTCATTTTTTTAACTTTATTTAGTTTAAGTCTCTCCAATAATTGGTCGATGCTGAAGAAACACCTTTCATAGTCGTATTTGTATCTCAAAAAATCAGCATCTGAAGTGATCTCCGTATTCAGTACAGAAACCTCTTTAGTCAATGTCTCAATATGTATATTGTAATGTTTAATCATGAGATTCATTATGTCAAATCCCTGCTGGTCAAATAAAGTTAATAATTCTAAATGAAAAGGCGAATCCGCTATGAGGCCAGTGGGATATTGGTAATGTCGTAGTCCCTTCGGCACTATATGTTGTTCTAAACATGAGTTGAAGTACATAACTTCAAGCTGGAGTTTCTTTAATTTTAACAATTTAATGTCATACAGTTTCAGTCTATCACAAAAGACTGCGAACTGACCTGTTAGTTTGAAGAAGAACTAGCCAGTCGCTCCTGAATGGGGCCATTACCAAATGCTAAGTTGGAAGTGTTTATAATCCAGTCATTGAAGATTGGAGCACCAATAAGCCCTGTTCTTTGATCCGGGTGCTGATGTCCATAAGATGATTCAGATGTTCTTTGAACTGCTGGAGGAAAATCTACCCTGGTTTCTAAAGTGCCAGCCATGTTGAGAGGGTTATTAACAGATGGAGTCGGTAGGCAAGGACCAGGTAAACGCTGCCTGCTCATGTTGTAGGGTTCACATTCATCTGCCCATTGTTAGCACCATCCGGTTGTCCATTCTGACCATTGCATTGTTGTGATAAAGAAGAGTCCACTTTATCTAAGCGAGAGGAAAATTAGTCCATACGCTGGTTCATTGCATTTAGAAGGGAAGTGAGATTCAACAATTCAGACTGAAATTGTTGCGAATCAAACAGGTTTGGGCTCGCCAGGCTGTTGGATAATCCAGACGCCATAAGACACAAACAAGAGCCACGCCAAACTAGTGAAACTAAAAACACAAAATATCCAACAGTTGAGGATGACCACAATTCAGATTAACCTGTTCATTGAAAGAATAAAGCGCTTTTTGTTGTCGTAAAAACGGCAACTTCTTCAGATTCAGATAAATTAATTACAAGTTTAAATAGGTAGAAGCTCGTATCACATGACGA
This sequence comes from Protopterus annectens, assembly GCF_019279795.1. NCBI lineage: Eukaryota > Metazoa > Chordata > Ceratodontiformes > Protopteridae > Protopterus > Protopterus annectens. The sequence goes on from NC_056748.1 coordinate 200,223,750, forward strand.
CCATTAGCTGACATGCCACACCATCAAGAAAACAATGAAAACTGATATCTGTATAACTTCATTAAACAACTAACAACGAGTTATAAATCAAAACATACAATCCCCCTCACCAGCTAAACCCTCCAATATTACTTTTATTATATTTACATATAGAAATGAAGGAGAGTCAACAAATTGATATTGGTACGTATTTCAATGTACTTTAATTCATTTTGAGTAGCTAGTTAATACGAACATAGTGCACCTAGTGGCTGCACGTTTTACTATTTTATTTTGTTTTCTATGTAAGAATGTATTGTCCATGTACACGTATATTGGACTATTTTTATCCTTATTTTTATTGAAGGGTTTAGCTGGTGAGGGGATTGTATGTTTTGATTTATAACTCGTTAGTTGTTTAATGAAGTTATACAGATATCAGTTTTCATTGTTTTCTTGACGGTGTAGCATGTCAGCTGATGGTCATCATGTGATACGAACTTCTACCTATTTAAACTTGTAATTAATTTATCTGTTTGAATCTGAAGAAGTTGCCGTTTTTACGACAACGAAAAGCACTTTATTCTTTCAATAAACAGGTTCATCTGAATCGTGGTCACCCTCAACTGTTGGATATTTTGTGTTTTTAGCTAAATTACAGGTCTGTCAACTGCTGCATTAGCAAGGTAAGTTACTCTCCTGTACACCACTTGTAAGGGGTACTATAATATGGTAGCATATGTATGGACCTGCCACATGTATGCAAGGGAATATAATGGGCTGTATATAGTGTTTTACTGGGCAGAGATCGATAGTGGGATACTGGGCTACTTGTACAGATCTAACAGCCACGTGTGACAAAAGGTACTCTGTTCACTAATATGTGCCCCATAATAGACACTAGGCCACATGGCTGGAAACTCCACAACAGTAGTCTAGGGAGATGCCACACAGTGGGGTCACAGGACAGTCACATGACTGTCTATGCCAGCAGAGCATAGGCTGGTCATCCCCCACCCCAAACACATCAGTGTTGCCATGCAACTTCTGTAACAGTAAGTCTGCAATGATATACCAGCAGACCAGACAATTCCTCTATCTTGCTGATAGTGTAAGGGAGGAAACCTCTCTGTCTGGTGGCCAGTGTGGCTCAGTGGGCCAGGGACAGTAGCATGTGTGATGGTGCTGATGGTTTGTATCTAGCAGCATCCAACATCTTTTGCATGTGAGATACTCATATGGTTGTAGTCCCACAGACTGTCATATCCCCTCAATCTGTTACTGCAAGAAAGCTGGACAAAAGCAGAGAAACTGGGGGCGCAAAATGCCATATCTACAGACAGACATTATATATGCTCTGAGTAACCTAGTAGGTGGCTAGTATAACAGCAGGCTGCAACAGGTCAGATTAGCTGCAGGATGTAAAGGCCATGATGTGAGGAGCACAGTAGAGATATGGGATGAAATGCTAGACATTTTGCAAAAACATGTACAGGGAGAGGTATGCAGACTCACACCAGGGTGTGGTGTTTCATCATGTACCCAGTCACATCATACCTCTCAACTTCTTACAGCAGGAAATCTATACAAATAAAGTGAATAAAAGTGGGACCAAGGCTCACAACTTGAGACAGGTTTTAAATATTTGCTCCTACAAATGTAGAATGTGGATAGAATAACAGGTCCTGCATTCACATGACTATCCTCCTCAAATATCTGTCATTATTAATTTACTTCACTCTTGACTGATTTGCCACAAATTTGTGAGAAAACAGCAATGTTACATGAAATGGGCCAAAAATATGTGGCAAAAGCCTAGACAATCTGTGAAGCTCTATGCAGTTTTGAAGTTTGAGTCACATATTAAGGTCAGAAAACAGCCGTGGAATGCCTTGGACAACATAAGGAAACTGCGGTACTGTGGTAACAGGTGCAGCAGCCAGTGGCCTGCAGCACACAATAATCCCGGATTGGAGTACAGGTAGCTCAGGCCTGGAGTCACTTTGTAAGTACTGCCAATCACAGTGGGCATGCTTCTATACTTAGCTAACTTGAGCCGAAGTCTGTTACCTCTACCAGCCAAAGACCTGCTATGTGGAAATATGTCTGTAAATACATACAGCTATGTATACATCTGTCTCTCCCTATCCCCCTAATGCTTGATTAGTGTCTCTATCAGTATGTGGCATATATATATATATATATATATATATATAGTAACAAGAAGCTATATAAAGTACAAACATAGACTCCCCACATACTTCTGCATAACACATTTACATTATTAACACACAGCTACATTTAAGGAGACAACCCTGTTATACACACAGATATAGATATTGGAGGGGATGTACGAATGTTCAAAGATACCCCTGAATGCTGTGTTTATCTGCACATACACATCACGACAGCTGTCCAATGGCACCAGACCAAGGCCACAATATTACATAATCTACTGACCCACAGACCCCTGAGTCTGCAGGCTGTCACCCAACAGACAAACATAGGTACTTTGTAATGTACAATGGGTGCAACACATTCCTTGGACAGGCTATATTGTCCCTGGCCACATGTATGCCTATCAAACTGCAAACAGTCACATATTACCAGACTGGTAAGTGTACACATATAGCAGGGATAATACCAGGTATCCCAGCCATAGAACACTAGATACAATAACAGTACCAAGCAGTACCACTCTGCAGGCCACACATGCTGTCTAACACATATCCACTTTGTGTACTCCACAAGTACTATGCCTGCATCAACATATATAATAGACATAACCTGTGGCACATGTGATAGGTAGTGTGTAATAGTAGATAGGTAGGAGTTGCAATCTCACATCCTCCCACTCCATGTGTGTGTGTGTGTATATCAATATATTCCCAAACAGCAGTATGAACATGCCCATATAGGCTGTCTCCTTGCAATATTATGCATTGTATGGCCCTGTGACTAGCCAATGACTTCTAAATTCCATCCTTTACAAGGCCTGTAGATGTCATCCACCTTAAGAGCACTGGTTGCCAATCTAACCACAGATAAATACTGTGATGCACATGATAGGTACTGCAAACTGTAGTGTATACAACTAGATAGGCAGAGGTTCTAATCTGACAGCATAACTGTGTGTGTGTGTGTGTGTGTGTGTGTGTGTGTGTGTGTGTGTGTGTGTGTGTCTGCAAATATATCCCCATGCAGCACTTCAGACAAGCCCCTATGGGATATCTCTGTACAATGGTTATGCATTTTATGTCCACTGACTAGCTGCTGGCCTTAACATTGGCCTCCTTTACAAAGCCTGCTAATGTCATCTGCCTTAAGTGGACTGGTTGACAATGTGTTATCACATAAACAGCATGGCACATCTGGTAAGTACTGAGAGCTATAGTGTGTAATACTAGATAGGTAAGGATTCTAATCTCACAGCATGTAACTTGTGTGTGTTTAGAAATATGTCCTCTAACAGCACTAGAGACATGCCCATGTTGTCTAATCCTGTGCATTGGTTATGCATTTTATAGTCCTCTGAATAGCCGCTGCCACTAAATTGCTCTCCTCTGTATGAGCATAATTGATGTCCCCCACCATCTACAGTTGTATGTGCAGACTACCAGGTGACATTTATCAAGGGTAGTAGAGTGTGTCACAGTGTATGAAAGCATGATGACACTGACTTCCCCCGTTGTCCCTGACAGACTGTTCTACACATATGCACATAGGGAGCCCTGCACATATACTGGCACACCTTGCTGACATCAATGCTCTGCTGCCTTGCCATCCTGTGCCACTGTATTTTCACCATGTGTCCATAGTTGAACCGCTCAGTCTCCTGGGAGAAAAACATACACAGCCCCGTGATACACCTGTCATTCTGTAACACTATTGCCAGTGTACAATCAGGCAACAAAGATACACAACATTTGATGTGTAGTCCTGACACACGCCAGCATACAGTACCTGTCATGCCCACATCAACTGCCATGGCATAACACTACTGTACTACATAAGCACATGTAAAGTTAGTCACCCTGTGAATCATTCACATATATGCAGGTCCCCGCATCAATGGCATGGATGGCAGGGATGTGGCACAGGTATCGTCACATGTACAGGGTGTGGTGTGGGGGTGCCATTGGCCTAGGCTGTGCCAAACAATTGACAGCATGTGTGTGAGTCAGGAAGGGGTGCTGGTTACATGGGCCATGGAGATATGCTGTGTGTGTCTGCAGGTGACCTGCATGTGACAGTGGTATTGGAGTGTGTGCATGTACACAGTCAAGCCCAGTGCTAGTCCTAAATGTCTGTATGGTGGACAGCTGTGGATCATACATAGTATAGTGGGCACTTTACCATCAATGGTCATGAACACAGAAACTGGCTTCACCAAGAGTAGCACGGACAGCACCATGACAAAGGTCAGATGAAGTGGTAGTACCTGACAGTAACTGCTGTCTGCTGGGACTGTGTCCCCATGGAACTGCCCAGGACAACATGCCCATGACCTGCCACATCATGGTGTGGACAGCACACCTCCATCTGTAGAACTGGAGGTACTATCCTATGGGAGCATGAGTGTGCATGGTCACATGGACATTACAGGTAATTGCCTGTGCACCAATCTGTGACTTAGAATTGCTACTTCCATCCAAAACAGCTGAACTGTACTATCATTAGCCAATGACATGGCACCACAGTGCAACATATAAGGTCTTCATGTAGGCTGTGGACCCTTTCTTAGTTTTTGAGATAGAGGTTACTGAGGTGTGGAGACTGCAGCATCATAGAGGGTTAGTACAAATACTGTCCACTGTGGAAATGTATGAAGTATGTCCACAGTTTTGCCTCATATGTTTGCCCAGTTTCCCATGACAGTCTGGTCATCTGGCAGGTCACTGGGAAATATTGTGGGTTGAGGTCAGAAAGGGGTTAGAGACATGTGAGTGTCACACTTCATACCCATCAGAATGTGTATGGTAATGCAGTAGCTGCTATTCTATCAACTTATGATTTACATTGGTGTTATTGCTATTGGTCCATGTGTCATTGCAGACCAGTTGTCATAAGTCATTTCTTACAAAACAACTCTGAACCCACACTTATTGTACAACAGACTTCAGTAAATATAACTTCATGGAGGTAATAATACTATTTTGTGTTTTAATTGAAGAACACTTTTAATAATTGATTCCATGCAAAACAGCCCTATTGCACAACATACTTTATTAGACATACCTTCATGCAGGTACTAATACTATTTTGTATTTTTATTACAGAACAGTTTTAATGATTTATATCTTGCAAAACAGCCCTATGTTCACAGTCATTGCACAACAGACTTTATTAGAGAACTTCAATCAGTTACTGGTATAATTTCATGTTTTTATTGCACAACAGTTGTCATTATGCAGGTGTTGCAACACAGCTGTAATTCCATAGTGATTGCAGTACAAACTTTTATTCCATATACTTTATTACGGTTAATGCTTTAGTCTTCCCTGCTAATGGCACTACAGTTGGCAGTATGCACTTCTTGCAGTACAGGTGTAAATACACATTCATTGCAATACAATCTTTACTGTATATACCTAGTCAGAGTTAATGCTTTACTCTGTCTTGCTTATTTGACTATATATAGAAAAAATACATCTGTACTCACCACACTTATGGCACAACCTGGCCAAGCGCCCAGCATGAGCCTCGATGTTACAAGTCCACCCCTCTGCAGCTGTTGGGAGAGAAGCACACCATTATGCATGCCAGTTTAGTAGACATTCAAGATTAGATATTGGTGAAACACAGGTAATGGTACTTACTTACATGTGGGACATTCCCAGCCTAGAATTCTTGAACCCAGGTATCGAAGAGACTCCGTCCTTCCATCTTTTCATGTCATCATGGTGGTGAAGACACTGCTCTCCTGTACAGGGGATACCAGTTGAACTGGTGAGGTCCTTTGCCAGCTGGTCCCAGACCTCTGCCTTCCACTCTTAGCCCTGGTAACCTCCCTGCATCAGCTGGCCTTCATGGTTTTTGACAAGCAGTCTGGCCATAACCCTGGTCTCCTGAATGCTCCACAACTGAGCCCAAAAGTGCAAACCCTCCCCAATGCCTGCCACTGTATCCTTCAGAGACAAAACTCTAATGGATTATGCTGTATTCCTGCCTACTGGACTTAATATAGCCTGTTTTCACATCCTTCAAGCCACTGGAAATATTTAAAAATGCAATGCATTGCTTAGCAGCACGCAAATCAGTGCAGCTGATCTGAGCAGTGCTAAAACCCATATGCTTAGCAGTGCTTAGCGGTGTGCAAACCAGCTAAGCAGAGCCAAGCATGCATAGACATTTCAGTCATTGTTGTGTTTATGTGGTGCTTATCAGGGTTTAGCAGGTCTTAGCAGAGTGTAGCTGAGTATAGCAGGCCAGTATTTAAAAATAATTTGTATAATTTGTATTTCGAAGAAAAATGCTAACTTGCTCTTCCATGTATTCAAACCTTGCACCTACTGCAAATGAGGCCATAACTCTAACCATTTAGCTATGCAGATATGTGAAATTTTGCTAAGCCTTTAAATATATGTCTGAGCTACCTTTAAACAGTGCTAAGCAGCATGGCATGCCATACAAACCTATTCAGCTATGCTTAAACTTGACCTTTACAAACTAAATATATCCGTTTTCTATTTTTAGATGTCTGGCAGGGGCCTCGGCACCTCTTACCACTGCTGCATTCCACATCTCATAAATTTCATTGCTATAATACAATTGGACAGTGCAGGGAATGTGTTACTCATAAGTGCCACAGCACCACACTCCCCAGACTGATTCAATAATCATGTTCCATGGCTCCCCCTCTGCAGCGCGCCATGAATAATATGTATGGTGTGCTGCCAAGGAGGAACCATGTACATGGACATGGTAACATTCCATGTAGGTTCTACACCATGTCTACATGGATTTTATTAAATCTAAGGGACTGTGAATGCTTGTTGATACTGAATTGCTGCAATCAGATGGGTATCTGCTCAAGTGTCAGTAAACCTAGGCTATAACCATGTTTCTACAAAAACACCCAAGGGGAAGGGGACAGATGCAAAACCAATGTTAACCTGGGGAGTGGGCAAAATATGAACTGCTGCAATCAAATGGGTATCTACTATAAACTGTTTTTTTTTACAAAAAAACACCACAGGTGTCTAAAAAAGTGCTATACCAGTATTGAACTGAATGACATATTATACGCTCTGCAAACAGTAGTGCAAACACTGACACAGCAAACACCCATTCACTCTATGATCAGGTAGACTATATACAACAGATTCATCATCAAACATAAAAGCACACAAAAAACAGACATCAAAATAACTAATCAAAGCAATTAGACTTGGATGCAAAACATCCAGCTTACAAGATGTGTGACAGATACACCGACCCAAATGTTATTTAGGTTGTGAAGTACATTTCAAAAAATATGTGTTGGAAAACAATATTTATTTATTTATGTATGTATTTATTTATTTATATATATTTGTTGACCGGGAGTGTCCGACTGGACGTAGGTCCATTTTCAGCGGAGGCCCGGGGAGAAAAGCTCCACAGTTAAAATAAACAGACAGTAGTTACATTGGATTACATAGCGATTAACAATTTACATAGCAATTACTTACAACATATTTACAGATGAAGAACATAGTACATCAGTAGACAACTAGAATCTTTAGCTGTGAAGTACATAACAGACATTAACAAATGTTACAATAAGAAGTTCCTGCTGTATAATAAGTACTAGGCTTATGAGCATCTGAGCTTGCTATAATCAAGGAGGTTAGTGGAGTGGAAAGAAAGGTAGTGGTTGGATGGGGTGGGTGATATTAGAGTGGGAGTTGCAAGGGCACAGCCAGCATGTTTTTAGGTGTGCTTTTAGTAAAGTTTTGAAGTGGGTGCATGATGGTATGGAGGTAATTTTGGGTAAGGGGGAGTTCCATAATTTGGCTATGGTGCAAGAGAATAGTGTTTCACCAGCAGAGTTATTGGCTTTAGTGATCTGCAAGTGATTTTTGTTGCTGTATCTTAGTGGTCTGGTGGTGCGATAGGGTTGGAGTAGATTCTGGAGGGATGGGACATTTAGTGGATGGTTTACTAGTTTGTGGGCGAGTGAGAGTTGATACCATTGAAGGAGGTGAGGGAGTTCAAGCTAGTCCAGTTCAGCAAGTGAGAGACAGTGGTGACTATGGTAGGATGCCCTCGTGGCAAATTTGGCGATTTTGTTGTAGCAGGTCTCTTGCTTGTTTAGATTGCATTGCCTTAGGTTGTTATATATTGGAGAGGCATAAAGTAGGGTGGAGATAAGGTGGGAATTTGCTATTGAAATCTTTGCTGCTCAATGATACATAAAATATCAACATTGTTAGATTATAATCACACTTGTAAGCACAGCTATCATATGATGATTTCACCTACCATACTGATGCATGATGGGTATTCCTGCATTTTAATCAATATACATGTTACTGTGTAAAATGCAGACTTGTAAACAGGAGAAGATGCATTTCAGTACATAAAATAGGTAAAATTGTTAACATACCTCTCTCCTTCTGCTGATTCTCAAGCCTTTGCTTCTGCTCAGTGCATGCGGCCCAGCTCTGACTGTGATCCTCATTGTCTAAAATCAAAAAAGAAAATGTACGAATAATGTATTCCTCAAAGAGCACAGATAGACATTTCTTTCTGAACATTAGACAATCACAATGCACAGATAACATTTTTACATTCAGGTGTTAACATTTTTGAACACCGAAGAAAGGTCATGAGATTCACACTTGCAACCACAATCTGCATCCGCACTCGAATTTTGAGAACTACCTGCCTACCTAACATATCACAAATGAAAAAAAGCACATTTTGCATGCAGTGAAAAGAGTTCATGTTATGACATCATCAGGATGGGTGATGGTCTACTCATGGCTTAGGACTTCAAAGTATGAACATGTGTTGCCCATGTAGCTAAACTGCTGGAAAATTACATTCATGATATCACTGTGTTCAGAAACATTAATGGTAATGGAGAGCATACATTCTTCAGGCAGTGTGACAGTGTCATGTAGAATACAGCTACTGGGAGGAGAACTGTACATGTTGCTGTACATAATAGACATAGTAAGGTATGTGTGAGGACCATAATATTCCTTGCAAAATTACACATCACTAGGAAAATACAGACATCTTTCCTGCTATGCATTTCAGCTGTTAGTCTGCCCATCCCACTCCCTCAACATTTGAGGATGATTTTATTCTATAATTGACTTTAATATTTCATGGGAAAAACAGACCTTTATAGCACTTTTACAAAGTACACATTATTAACCAAAGAACTGCTCAGACATAGCAGTATGTAGCAAGATTTACTGCTCCTGTTGTTAAATAGCTAATGTTAATGAAATGTTACAGATTATGATATGTTCGTAGAAATTCAGTGAATAACCAAGTTATTTGCAACTACACTCAAAATATATGTTAGCACCAATAAATGTAATATGCTTCTATAAATAAATACTATGGGTATATCAAAGCATGATAACAGTCTCCAATATATGTGTCCCCTCTCTGGATTTGAATACACAGCACACCAAAATGTAGACACGATGAATTGTTTCCCTACAATCTGAGCCACCAACCAGGACATGTTATTTGTAAACAAACAGATACTGCTCTACAAACGCTATTATTAGAAACCTGATTTTACCAGAGGGTTATGGATTATAGCCATATTCGTAAAAATTCAAAGACTAACAGAGAATGAATGAATATGGAAAATGCATACAATTATTGAACCTTTTATTTAAAATAAAGAACAGCTATCAACATGTAACTAAAACATATGTGTAAGCAGTTGGACAGCCATTGCTTCTTAAATTAAATAAATGTGCCTGTGTAATTTGTTATGAGGAATAATGTAATGAAGTTATATATGTGTTTTTATTCCAATGTGTAACAATGCAGTAGGTGATACTGTGGGATTATAACAGAAAACTATGAAGAGCACAGTCATCTGCGGACTAGGAGCTATGGCAATCTGTGATGCACGAGGACAGTGACAGATGTTGTAAAACATATGTACATCTACAAGGGTCAGAGTTATGGATATTATACACATTATTAAATACATTAACTACTTTAGCGATCTACAGGCTGCCTCTGCACTTCAGTGCTCCACTGCATCCCTCTAATGCAGGTCAGCATAGTAGTGATGAATATGCACTCCAGTGTGGTAGGTTCCCATCCTCCATCAACACTCTCTCATAATCTGGTTCCACATGTCAATCATGGCAAAGTTCCTGGGTCTGGTTCTCATCCTCTGCTACAATATAGCACACACAGTCAACAACAGGGACATCTCTTCATTATTCTAGTTGGAAGCATAGACCCATCTCACCTTCCTCAAAGTAGCCAACATGGACCTCAAGTTGAAGATGTCTGGAAATGCAAACACGGAAAAAAAATCACTGAAGTATTGCTCGGTTTGTAGTTAGCAATAGTCTGATCAGTAAATGTATCAAAACCAATATATGAAAACAGCATAGATGCCATGTTATCAGATCATTGAAAGATAACAGGCATGTGACACAAATGGTAACATTTATCGATACCAATTAGGTGCTTATGCAGTACACCTGGGTGTTTCAGTGCATGAAGCCAATTTATATGGATGTGTGTGAATAGGATTCCAAAAACTTGAATTGTAATGAGCCTCATTAATTATGTTTAGGTTCATAGATGTTCAATAGGCTAACAACCACAAGAGCCTTTTTAAGCCTAGCCACCCATCCCAAATCTCTAACATGTTCTGGTACCCTTGGTAAGTGTAAGCAGGGGCTTGGGAGATGAAACATTTACAAGCAAGGGCCTGGGAGATGAATCATTTACAGGCTGCCTGCGCCCATTAGAGACATAGATGCCAAACCAGGAATGAATTTCCTGCTCCCCATCCAATTGTCCAAAATACACTTGAATTGGGTTAGGGAGGAACTCTGCTTCACATAGATGGGGAGCCTGTTCCAGAGATGGGGTTGTCTCTGGGATACATACCTGTTTCTCCAGCAGGTCCCATTTATATCATATGCAAGGTTTAAGTCTTCAGAATGGGTAAATCTGGTGCTGTTTGTTTTGTGGATATGCAGGAGATCCATCAGAGTGGGGTCTGACAATGCCCTGTATGCCAGGCATAAATCTACTCTCAATAGCCTGTAGAAGACAGAATACAGGGATAGGTCCTTGAGGTGGTCTGCACAGGACATTTTACTTATGCCTTATATTATTTTACTGAGGAACCTCTGCAGTATGGCAATTGTTGAATATGTCTGGTTAAGTACATACCAAACGGGGCATTGTACTCAATGATATTTCTGATGAATGCCAAATACAGTGGAGCAATGGCTTCCTTGGACCTAAATGCCATACCTTTGTTTATAAGTTGTGCAACACAGAATGATTTCTTCACTACTGTAGACATGTGACAGTCAAAGGCTAGCTTACTATCTATGGGGATCCCTAAGTCCCTGACTACTGGGTCAGCTTTAAGTGGTGTGTTGTTGACATGATATTTACCAGGGGTAGATGACTTCCTGCAGGATACTATTATGTATTTCTTGGCATTTAGTTGTAGTCCATGGATCTCACACCGTTTGTCTGTTTTAGACCTGCCTGGAGAACATTTGTGTTGGTGTGGGATTCAATGACATCTCCTAATTTGCAATTATGTGCAAATTTAATCAGCCAGAGACCATTGACATTGGCCTTAACTTCAGAGAAGTAAAAGCCAAAAAGGAGTAGTCCAAGGACTGATCCTTGAGGGACTCCAATTGTGACTGGCCTCTTTGTAGAGGTGGACTCCCCAAGTCTATTTTCCTGGGTCCTGTCTGTTAGCCAGCTGGCTATCCACTGGCTGACATACAGGTTTGTATCTAACCTCTTGAGTTTGTTTGTCAACAATGTCCGAGTGGGGTATTGTGTCAAATGCCTTGGCCAGGTCAAGGTAGGCAGTGTGAACCATTTTGCCTTCATCCATTGCTCTAGAGATTTTTTCAAAGAAGACCACCAGGTTGAGTAGACATGACCTGCCCTTGATGAAACCAAACTGGGTCAGGTCCAGCATCTTGAGGTTTACTATATCATTATTTATCATTTCCATGATAATTCTTTCCATGGTTTTCCATATAGGACTAGTGAGACTTATGGGTCTATAGATTCCAAGGTCTTTAGAAGGCCTACCTTTGTGCAGAGGGATGAATGTTGATGTTCTCCATTCATGAGGCATGAAGCCTGTTTGGAGGCTACAGTTAAATAGCAATTTCAGAAGGCCTGATAAGTCATGTTTCATGCTATTTAGAAAACATCCTGGGATATTGTCTGGGCCCACTGATCCAGTGTTTCTGGCCTTAGAGAGAGAGCATTAAGGACCTGTTCCCTAGTGATACCAGGGGGAGTTATATTTGATGGTATTTCCTGAGGAAAGGCTGAAGGGGAGAGAGGGGTAAAGTTGAAGTTGAATTTGTTGGCCGATAGGTTTGCTATATCTTATGACTCAGTATAGGTGGCTCCATTTACAATGAGCTCTGCACACATTTTTGTATTGCCTTTGAGGTTGCGGACATAGCTAAAGAATGCCTTGTGGTTGTCCTTGGCCTGGGGGGGGGTTACCTCAAATTTGACTTTGGTAGACATTATTTGTCCTCTGAGTTATTTGTTTAGTTTGATGAGAGCACTTTTATCCTGCTGGGTGCTGCACTTTCTAATTTTTGCCATGATTTTCTTCCTTCTGTTATACAGCCTGTTGATTTTGTGATTCCACCAGGGCGGCTTGTTTTTTGAGTAAGTTCTGTACTTCTTACTGGAGGGTACATCTGCCTCTTTGCTGCTATTAACATGTTTATATAGGGTTTCTGTGAACAGTCCTACATAGGCAACAGTGCTCTTAGGGTTTATGGGGGCTTGACGTTTTGCCATGTTATCACTTAATAGCAAGAAGTTAGCCTTAGAGTAGTTCCTGAATATTACAGGGTTAACTGGGGGTCCAGATTCTATTTTTACTTCAAAGGAGACCATTTTGTGGTCTGACCTTACCAAAGTAGACATTATACCAGGGGGTGTACAGCACTCTCCCATATTAGTGAGGACCAGATCGTGTATGGGTGCAGATGATCTTTTTCTACAAAAAACTGGTGACACCATGGGGGCTGCATGTGGTGGTTTATTTGCAAATATCATCATGATTCAGTGGGAGAAGGAATACTTATTTAAGTCAGAGTTGTTCCAGTTTTGTGTTTTTTGCATACATTATATTGATGATATTTTATCCTTTGGGATAGTAGTAGCAATGATATTCCCCATTTCCTTCATTATATGAATCATATCACTGAATTTTGCAAGTTTACTTCTGTGAGCAACCAGATGCAAATTTCATATCTTGACATCTGGTTGGAGAAGGACTGTTGCAATCAGAGGTTTACTTCTAAAATATATAGGAAGGAGTGTTATTTCAATAGCTTTTTGCATTTTGATAGCATACACCCAATGGCTCAAGAGGGCAGTAGTCAAGGGGCAATTTGTTTGAGCGGCCAGAATGACTACTATTGAAGAAGCATTTTGGGATTAATGTTATTTAAAAAATGTGTTTATGAAACAGGGTTACCCTATGAAGTTCACTGATAACCTCATGTTTGAGGTTATCAACAAATGAGAGAGTAAGCATTTTACACATATTCTAGGTGGACAACTGCCATCTAATTGTCATCATGACACACCCTTCAACACTGATTTGAACATCCTCAGTGACAAACAAGGACAAGCTCACATTAATGCCTTTATTACCAGTTTTTCTTGTGATGGTGCATTCATTAAGAAGATTATTGAAAAAAATTATGTGTTTTGATGAATGAACATAAATTTAGAGAAAGTCTTGGTATTTAAAAGGGGCAGAAACGTTTCTTCTCAAATCAAAGATACCTGAAAGTAATGGGCATGGAAAAGTGTGGCTTTTGTTATCCCTGCACTTCTATCTTGGTTTGTGAAGACCTCCATTTGAATAATATGTTGATAAGAAGTAATGGCCGTTTTAATTGTCAAACGAATGGGGTTGTTTATTCTGTTTGTTGTACTCTTCATCCCAGTTTTTATATCAGTAAAATTGAACAAAGGTTAAGGGACAGAATGTATGAACATTTATATGATATCAGATGTAAAAAGGAGACCAATGCTTTGTTTAAACATGTACGATTATATCCTGGACATGAATTCAGATTTTGTATTCTCGAACAGATAGTTCATAATAATAGGGGTGGCCCATGGAATTTACTGTTGGAGAAATGCAAATTATTTTGGCAATTGCATACTGATACAAGCAATTACCCCAGGCTGAATTACTCTATTTCCATTTCCCGTTTATTGAAACTTAAATTGCTGCAGAGATAGATATTTTAAACATTAAGTACATTTGCATTTCTTATAGTTGAATGATCTATCTTTGCAGATCTGTCTTTAACACCATATGGTAATGAGGGAGATTTTTGGTGTTTCTGATTGGCTCAAGTTTGAACTTTTGTTATTTTTTTTTTTTATCTTTCAATAGATTGGCAACTCATCTTGCTTCTAAGGATTGGACAAATTACCTGGAGGCTTGGTGAAAGGAATGTTTTGATGGTCCAAATGCTCTATTGAGTATATTTAAGTTTTTACTAACCTTGTCTGATGAAGTTTAGTATTTCGAGATGAAAGCACTTATCTTGTGATTTTAGAATCATTATTAAACAAGTTTTTATTCATTGTACCATGCATCCATGCCATGTTTTTGTTTTCTGATTCAGTTTATAACTTGGTTTTGTGTCTTCATGGTTGCAGCCCTGGTTGGTGTATTGACAATCTGGTCCAGGCAGTTTGTATTTACAAAATCAAGGAATCTCTGTCCCTGTACATTTGGTGTTGTATAGGATTCCCATTAATAGTGGGGTAATTAAAGTTGCCCATGAATATGATATGGGGTTGGATGGTGAGTATTTACAATACGTTTAAATACATGACATAGGTGTTCTGGGTCATGGGGGGGGGGGGCTATAGCTTGTATGGAAGTAGTACTGGATTTTGCCTATGGTGATTTGAACATGGAGTAGCTCAAGTGCATTGTCCTGTTTAACTAGCATTGAGGTATATTTATTTTTGATGTAAATTGAGACACCTCCATCTTTAGTGCCTGTCTGTGTAGTAGCTGATCTAAATGTGTGGAAGGCATTATAGCCTTGCACTGTCAGTGTACTCTCTGCAGCTTTAAACCATGTCTCAGTGACTGCACATATGTCAGCATTCTCAAGGGTGAAGAGAGTTTATGGCGCAAATGGTACTTAAAAGTTAGGTGCACACTAGGTGCACTTTGATTCTTTGATTCAGAGTGAGAAGTACATTGGCAATTGATAGCATTTCTGGTTTGGTAATTAGTAAATCTCTTAATGTTAGTCTTTTCAAAAGGTACATGTTTAAATTCATTTATACTCAAAACATTATCTTTAACAGAAGTTGTTATAAGTTATTGGACTGATGCAGTCTCAAACTTAATGTATACAGGTGTAGTTCTTTTGAATAGTTTACTTCAGTCCCATATGCAGTTTTCTAGACAGACTTCCAATGTAAATGTAAATAGTATATGAAGGCTGATTTATGAATCATCTGCAATTTTTACTGGCAATTCCCTGCACTCTGTGGTGTGACTACAGAAATCTACAGATTCCAATACTATGCATATCTAGTATATGACATTGATATTACAGATATTTCTTAATTCATGTCTCCTAACAAAACTGTTAAAAAAATGTGATGTTGCTGTTATGAATATGTTGAAAAATATGTTATGAAAATGATGATTCTTAATAAGGGTATTATCAATACTGTCTCAATACAATACATATCCGTACTGTCTCTGGCCTGACTATGGATCCTGAGTTTTGCCTATGTGTTCCATAAGTTCTTCAAATTATCTATTGTAGTATTTAAAGGTGATATGCAAACAGATTTATGTGATATGATGCTGATGTCTTTAGACATTCACGCAATATATATGTATTGTTAGGGGTTCTAATCCAACTCACAGACTGTAAGGGTATTAAAAGTTATGTTGATTTTACCAATGTTATGTATGAAGGCATAGTTGTTACTTGCAATATATCACATTAGTATTTATCACACACAGTGTTCCACATACATTTTCATTGCATAGGAATGCATACTCTTTATGTTGACAGAATGAAATACATAAATGGGCTCAAACATGAATATTATCATGTGCATATCACTGTCTTTCAGATGGCCAACCATGTGAGGGGTGACAACTTCTCTTTTCAGGAAAAATACATCATAATTGATACACTGTGCCATGGATGGAGACTCCTACGCCATTCAGGTGATACTGTTTCAAGAAATGAAATCTGGACAGACCTCACCAACATGATCGATGCAGTTGGAGGCTGTAATTGATCCCATGAAGCATGTAGATGATGCTGCTCAGACATAATCCTTCATTCAGCCAACAAAGTGACATGCCTATGAGAGATTGAGTGAAGCTACCAGTGATGGACCACCACTGACTTCCCGATGACATTACAGTATTTCTGGCCACACTGCATACAACAAGAGGGGGTGATGCATCCCTGGTGGTGATGGGATTTAAGTAGGAGTTCCAGGATGAACATGTATGTCTTTCTGTTTGTGATTTACAGCACCAGAGTTGAGCCATGCACACACATCCACACAAGATGAGGATAATGAACAGTCTAATGACATGTATTGGTACAACTAAGTTACAGACATAGCAGTCCAAACAACATCTGTAATGCTGTTTGCATTAATATTCACAGGTCCATCTTCTTTGGGCTTACACCAGGGATCAGCATGTGAGTGTCTCTGAAGTGTTGCTGTTAACACTACTTGTTAGTGCCTCAACCTCATTTCATGGCACTGCTATCAACTGTTATATTGTTTTTTTTCCTACCATTGTACACTACACATACATCCAGTGGAGGGACAAGCCATGCATTTTCAAGTGAAGACAAACTAGGTATGTTACAACAAAATTGTCATAGCTTTCAGCAATGTGTAGCAAACGTGGTACCTGACATTTTTGTCAATATCTGTCGATACAGACCCATCTGGTGTATAACTGCAACGTCCATCATCCGAGTATTTGCAACCCATATTACTGTGTTGTATATGTGATGTTGTCAGTATTCTTTTTGCTAAATACACATTCTTTACTTTCCTACTGCAGGATCCACAGTACAACCCAGAACCACTCCACACCAGGAGTCTGTCAGTGGTATTCAATTTAAGTGTGTTTCTTACCTTTCTTTATTCACCATACTGTACATTGTATGTTGTCATTCTTCTTATATTTTTTCTAACTGTAATTGAATAGTGTTGTATCTTGTACTTAGTATCACTGTATTGTACACTGTATTTCTCAAAACTGTAACACAAATTGTAATTTATTTAATTTTGTATCTATATGTGGAGCTTTTCTCCCTGGGCCTCCACTGAAAAAGGACCTGTGTCCAGTCGGACTTTCCCGGTTACCAAATGTAAAATAAATAAATAAACAAACAAATAAATAAATAAATGATACCTGCCCTTGCTGTTAATCCTGCAGATGACCTCTATTGATATGTTGTCCTTTTTACCATTTCTAGGCCAGTCTGAATCAATGTCCTCAAGAGCACATACAAGTGGTATGTGTACCTCACACATTCTGTACATTTTAACTGTGTCCATCTGGTTAATGGTATAAATAAAGTGATCAGCAATATTGTTTTTTTCTTGCACTAATTGAAGTTCATCGCTGTTCAACGCCATCTTCCCATGAGATATTGCCAGGTATGTGTGTTTTTTTTTCTTTTATTCATCACATATGTCATGTATGTTGGGCATGTAAGCAAATTATATACTTCATTTATGTAGAATTCTTGAAACATACATACAGAAGACCTCATGTAAAATCATTATTATTTGTAACATTGCAGTGAGATATGTATGCCATATGTCTTTGATGATATCCTTCATGTGATGTAGGCACATTGTCTTGATCTGTGTCTTTGCATCTTGTAGCACATCAACTATCTGTATAATACAGCAGGGATCATCAGCTGAGGGCACAAATGAAACAGATATGCATACATACTCAGATTGTTGTATCACTGTATGGTAAACAATAAGGGACACACATCAGTACTACACATACACATCTGTACACTATTATAACATGAAAAAAGATTCACTTGAATTCCTTGATGTCTGGAAAGTATGTGACGAGGATTTTAGTAACAGAATCTGTGTGGCTGTTTGCCACATTTGAGCTGCATTTTGTGCACATGATGTGTTTTACCATCAGACCGGTGTGTGCAGAATCCCTAATTATCTAATGCTGAATGCTTAAGTACTCAAGTCTAGCTTCAGCTTGTCTTCTGGAATTGCATTTTCACTAGGTGCACTGAAGTCTTCTTTCAGCATGCTCCACTGTCCATAAACAGCTTCTATGAACTTTACAGAATTTGACTCACAACAGATCATAATTTATACTGCAAGAGATGCTTTCTAATAATGCAGCTGTGTTAAATGCACCAAATGATTACATTTATCGGGAATGTCTTGCATGATGCTAGTGCACTATAAGAACCACACATACTTTTTGTCATTAATTTGGTTTCTTCTTTCCTCTTGAATGGAAATGTTGATTTCCATTCCACATGTTAGTGTTAGAAGCACAGGTAAGATGCTTCCATATGCAACATGCTGTAAGCTATCAATATGCCCTAGTTCTCATTGGCAGCATACCTTGTGGTCTAAAATGGTCTTCTCCCTTTGCTGTGTAAGCAGTCATTTCACTTTCTGAACACACTATGCAACAGCTGATCAGTGCAGTCTTGATACATACTAATATACTTTTCCATTCCCACCCCTATTTGTTTTCTTTTAATTCAGTAATTATATTACACTGCCATACTAATGTACCTTGCAGAAAACTAGAGCTTCAAATAGGGCATCATAGCTCAGTTCATCTGTGAGGCCATTTAGTTTTCAATATCTATGTAATATATTTGAGAAAGGTTTCAATTATTATGCACCGTTCTCTCACTTTATCTTTAATTTGCCATGGCTATGCCAACTATAAGTGATATTCATGTTATTTTGTATTATCTTATTCCCAGAATGTTGGCTGTTTCATTTATATTACTTCTGTGTATTTCCAATGAATAAATTAGTACATTTAAATTCATTTATAAAACAAATCTGTTCTTTCTGTATGTCTACATAACATTTGCTAATCATCTGTATGCATCAAGCTACCACACACCTCTCTCTCTCTCTCTCTCTCTCTCTCTCTCTCTCTCTCTCTCTCTCTCTCCATGTCTACTTTTGTGTCAGCATGCCATCCTGTTTATTTATGGGTCTGTCTCTTGCCTAGTGTAGCCTTTGCATATTTGCTGCCCCCACTTTTTCATATTCACTCTTAATATTTTCCCATATTTTGTCTTCTCACGGTACGGTGTCATTGCCAGTTTAATATTTGTGTGGGTGGTCTCTTCAGCTGTAGGTCATTTTATTCAGACTTTCATAATCATTACCAAGCTTTATTACTGTTATTATAATGTTTATTATTCCTTCACTAATTGAGCTTCCATTAAATTTTGAGATGTGCATAACTGATTGCAGTAGCTATAGGCTACTGTTGTCAATCAAAGTAGTGTGAAGCAGATTGAGAACATTGCCCTCTTCCCAGAGGCACCATTCTGATCATTAATATAATTGATAACAGTACTCCCTGGATGCTAACCTGAATCTGTAAATGATTCCTGTGATAAATGACTTGGCTGCAGGATAGCGAGTTTTCTACTGTTGTTGTTCATGACAGTAACTTCAGAATTCAAGGTCTCAAGTTACTTTTGAATTCCTTATAACTTAGAATAGCAGATAGTAAATAGGAACATTACTTCTGATAGAAAAAAAAAATATGTACAAAGCAAAGCAAAATTAAAAAATAGGAGACAAAAGCTAAGATGTAATGGACAAATGTTTCTGGAATTCAAAATGTTATATGAAATAAGTGCATCTGTATAAATTCATCAGTGTCTAAGGCACATTAGCAATGATGACGTTTGGGAAACCTGTGTATATGTTTTGAGACGGGATAACAAAATTAGTTTTCTGTTTTAAAATAATCCACAGAACATTGCAATGTTTTCAAACAGGCATGTGAGACTACCGTTTTCATTTAATTAAATATTACTCCATGGCAGGTTTATAATTCTTAAATGATATCATCATAACATAATGGTGCGTGTCTTATATTACACAAAGTGAAAAGAACAAATGCCAAACATCTTTCCTAAAACATTATTGAATTTATAATAGTACACAGTGTTTTCAATCAGAAATCATATCAGCTGAAAAGAAACAAATATATGTACCATATCTACTAATAATGATTGATCATAGACTGGATTCAATAAAGCCTACACCATGCGCTAAAACTGTGTGCGTGTCACACCATAACACGCACATGCTAGTGCACTGATTTATATCCAGTAAGTGGATCTACATGGCGTGTAGAGCTGCACAAACATGGTAAACATTGCAACATGTAAGTGCAGCATAAGCACCCGAACTGTATCCTACTCAACCAATCCAAGAAGGAGGAGCTATTCGACAAGCTATAAAGCAATTGGGTGCACTCAGTGCAGGTTTTGGCCTCAAATTCCAAGGCCAGTTGGAATACAGCCATGGAAACTAATCTACACAGACAGAAAGTTAGGGGCTGCTGTTGCTCTTCTGCATGTGTATGAGCAACAGGCCCAAGTCTATGCTGTTGCTACAAATATACATCGGCCAAGGAGGAGAAAGGTGTATAGATCCCATTTAACTTTTCATGGTCTGCATGAGGTGAAAGTAGTAGAGTGCTACTGAGTGGATAGAGCCACTCTACAGGAACTCCACAATCTCTGCTGTCCTCAAATGAGAGCAAGGGCAAACCAAGGTAAACCAATTCCTGTAGAAATTAAGATATGTGTAGCACTTAGAATATTAGCGACAGGAATCTTCCAGACACCAACAGGAGATATGCTGGGGGTATCACAGGCATCAGTACCCAGGATCCTACATCAATTCCTGAATGCTATGCTGCAACATTCCAGTGACTACACACATTTTCCCATACACCTGAGGACAGAGCTACAACTATGCAAGATTTCTACCCTGAAGTGATGGATGCCATAGACTGCATACACATTAAGATCAAAGCACCACCCGGGGAACAGGGAAGGATGTACATAAACAGAAGAGGTTTCTACTCCATTAACTTCCAGGTCATGTGTAACATTAAAAGAATAATCCTGAATGTGTATGCTGGCAAACCCAGCAGTTACAATGACTCCCATATCTGCACAACTTTCAACTCTACCAGAAGTTTTCTAGGGGGGATATCCCACAAGGACTTTTATTGGGTAATGCAGGGGATGCACATTAACCATTGCTAATGACACCCATCAGAAATGCACATACACCTACTGAAGAATGTTATAATGAAGCTCATGCTCAAACAATAAATATCATAGAGCATGCATTTGGGCAGCTAAAGTCATGGTTCCAGTGCCTAGATACATCAGGAGGAGCCCAACAATATAATCCCGTACTTGTGCTGACATTTTCATGGTCTGTACTATCCTTGACAGTATTACCCTGAGAAAACAGCTTTAACAGGAACACCAAAGGGAAAAGGCACACATCCTACCACCACTGGCAAAGTCACCACAGACACACACAGGTGAGGAGTCAGACAGGGAATCACCATCCGCTGTGGCTGCCCTCTTCTTATGAGTTTAACCTCGACCACAACCTTATGGTCTACTAGGTGTGGACATAAACATTGACAGAGCAGTGGAAGTAATGCCATTACGGGACCATGATCAGGCACGGCCATGTTGATCAATAGAAGATGTAGCTGCTGACCTACATCCATGTTGATACTTTCACACTCCCAGCAGATGTTCCATCACAGACAATGCCCATTCCATCGTGTCATTCACTCAATCTATAGAATCAGCCACAAGGAAGAGGGAGTCACACATGTCAGCATGTTCCACATCAACAACCCTAAGCATGTCCTTGGAGACCCTACTGGAATCTGCCTGCACCTCTATGATGGCCCTAAACATACATCGAGTAACATGTAATGACACAATAGAATCAAGTGGAGGGTGGACAACAGGCTTCCTCCGAGCACCCCAAACAACTTTCCTGCATGGTACCTCACTCAAACTTTGGCTATGGCCAGAGTCAACCTGCACTGAAGCCTCAGTAACCACACAACCCTGAAGTGTCTCTCCCTCCATCTGTCCAGTATCTAAAGGCTCAGTGGAATAGGTATGCATAGGCCTACTGACTGTGCCTGAGGGAAATACAGGGGATAGCTGAATGTCAACCTCAGTGCCAGATTCAACCTCTGCACCCCTGACTATGCCTCTTTTTGGCCATGATCATCATCAAAGTCTACTGATACTCTGACATCAGATGGTAAGAGTCCTACACTTCCACTGTCAGGGTAACCTGTGATAATAAGCAGCAAACACAGGAATGAAATTAATACTACACTAAATATTAAAACAATGTATATGATAAACTAACACTGGTCTGACTATCAAAGATTGTACAGCAGTACAATTACTCATTACACCCACCTCACAGAACCAGATAAATGCATATATCTGACAAATGGTCAGAAATAATCCAAAAAAAATTCTTACCATGTGCAAATGACTCCACACCTGGAAGGTAGTAGGGTCCTGGAAGAAATGAAGCAAGGGAAGGCCACAAATTAAACATCACAATGGGAATAACACAGGGGACAGTGAATATATAATTGCCTATATGTCTGTTAAGAATACTTTTAAATGAAACCTGGCTGACACGTCCATCCACAGCCATGTGTAATGAACAAGTGTGTGGCATAAGTCTATTAATTTATCAATAGGTTCATAAAAAAATAAACTTGCC
Source organism: Protopterus annectens (assembly GCF_019279795.1). Taxonomy (NCBI): domain Eukaryota; kingdom Metazoa; phylum Chordata; order Ceratodontiformes; family Protopteridae; genus Protopterus; species Protopterus annectens. Next base: position 200,246,814 of record NC_056748.1, read on the forward strand.
ATATGTAAGCTCCTCCTGGGGCATAGTTATCCTCCCAGACACATCAACATTGACATCAATCACATGCTGGTGTGCAGTTTCCATTGAGCTCTCTGGATCTCTAACAGTGGACAGGAACTCTTCATTTGGTGTTGGAGGGGCTTGGTAGCTGGCCTGTATGCAGCTGTTCACTGGCAATTGCAGCTGCTCTCCTTTGTGATGATGAAATCATATAATTGGCCATATGACAAACCTGATCACAAATCCTGGTGCAATTTTCTACTGCATTGACATAATTCATTAACTGGTTCCAAATCTGCATTCCGGCAGCCATATCCACACATCCTCTCCCAAGCAGAAAGGCTCCATGGTTCCTGAACACATGCACAATGACATCATTTTCTGAGTCACTAAAAGGTGGTTTATTTGGATTTGTACACTTGGGTGCCATAATCCTATGGGACACAAAACAGAGAAGGAAACAACAAATAAATATCACCTAACTACATGTATACTTATAAACATATTTGTCAGCATTAAACACTAGAAACACACAGTTCAGTTATTAAAACTGAATATTATGTGCTTGAACCACATCACACTCACACACAAACAAAAGAAATCAAACCAAGAAACATCACTTTAGTAATGTATTGTTTCCCACTGAAATAACAGGATAACTACACTTTTTTAAGAGAAAAGCACTTGAAACACATTTTCATTGTGGCAACATACAAATGGTAGATGGCTCCCCTACCCCCAAAACAACAAAAAAATGAAGGTTTGTACAAACCAAGGCATACCACATAATTCAATTTATTATATGCTTTCAACACAATTCTCACAAATATGTACACATTTACAATAGAAAAGTAAATTTTATATGATTACTAGTCACCTCTCATTGTGCCTACCACTTTCCTGGTTGTGTCTTTGTGCCATCTCAGATGCATAACATGTGTCATTAACATGCTACATTACATTTCCCTGCAATAACATAGAAAATTGTAAAATAACAATTTTAACAATAATACTTGTGATGAAAGTTGCGGTGATGGTGCTGCGGTAGCGTTGTCGCCTCACAGTAAGATGCTGTTCGGTTCGATTCTCAGCTAGAGCATCTTCTGCGTGGAGACATTCGTGAATGGGCATACCTTCGTTGAAGGTTGTGCGTCAGAGCTGGTAACTCGGCACATGAAAATCAACTACCAATCATTAGTGGACCGGAGCTCCGCTGTGGCGACTCCTAACCGGGAAAAGCCGAAAGACACAACAACAACAACAACAACTTGTGATAAACGTTAATGACTTATCTGAGAAATATAAATGCCTGCCAAAATGCCTATGCCAACAGTGAGCTATAAGATGTGGTTACAGATAAAAGTTCCATTCTCTCCTTAATATATAAATTGCTTTGTAACATGTTACAAAACTCTAGAATGTACTTGAATAATACAAGCATACCTTGGCAAAATTAGCCTTCTCTGCAGATAAATTACAATCAAAGAAATAGCAATCTTCTGTTTTGTCCAAATACACACGTCTCCTCACCTTCAAGTTCTCTAGTTACATGGTTACCTTTTTATAGTATCTCAGCATGGTGAAGATGCAAATGAGGTGTGAATGCAATAGAATTGCTAAATAGCAAATTTTTGACTTTGTGTATCAGATGTAAACATAGTGTAGGCCGCACCTCACTGTCAGTTGCTAATGGATTATGACTGGGAAAGATTAGTGAGAGGGAGAAGGAAGACACAACAGCAATTCAGACTACCATACCTGCAGTGGGTGTGTCACCCAGGATACAATTACAAAGTGTAGAAGTAACTTTAGCAAGTTTATAAATGGAGCTAAACAGCACACATTCATCATTTTTGTTCAATAATAGCCTAACTCTCTTGCCTTTGCTGAAAAATGTTTTTCATTATCTTGCATTTTATCATACATTTAAAGGACAATGATACAAAATGTACTACAGATTGCATGTCTGAGAGTAGAACACAGATAGTAGAAGAATGAACACAATACAAAGAGAACACAGAGCTGCACTGGTGCAAGCATAATCATAACTGGTCATGTGATTAGTCATTGCACTAAATTTGTAAGCCATATATGTACAAACAAACGAGACTGTACAGGTTTATATATCTTGTTAATAGTGTAGACTGAGGAAATGGGAATTGCTTGTATGCACATGATTTCTTTCCTGCTGCAAAGTTGTTTCTGTGGCAAGGCGAAACAGAACATCTCTAATGTGTTTTGTGGGTTCATTAGTATGATAGTTCAAATTCAGAATTGTGTAAAAAACTCTAAGATGTGTTAACTGACAGCACACTGCTGCAGCTGTTAATGTTGTCACCTCACAGCAAGAGGTTCTTCTGTTTGATTCTCAGCTGGGGTGCCTTCTGTGGAGAATCTGCATGTCCTCCCTGCATTTATGTGGGTTTCCTTCCACATTCTAAAGACATGCATTTATCCCTGGGCCTCTGCTGAAATACGCTCTGTCCTAGTCAAACTTTCCTGGTCAACAAATGTTAAATAAATGTATTTTGCAATTTTATTTTAACAATAATATTTGCACAGTGCATGGCTTAGTGCAAACATGGTGAAATGTATAAATATTTTAAATTTAATGATAGTTGGCTTAAGAAGTGGAACTACTCTTAGCACCAGTGTGCAGTGGTCAGCAGCTTCTGTGATAAGGACAGCAAAAATTAGAACTGCGAATCAAGTGTGTGTAGCATACCTGGCAAACACGATGAACCACAAAGCACATGGGATTTGTAGACCATGGCTCAAGTCCTGCACTGTTCTTTTAGTTATAAAAGTTAATAACTAGTTTGGACATTGCTCACCTCTGCGCAAACATGCTGTACTGCCACAGACAAAAAAGATACATCATAACTTTTGAAAAAAGATACACTGTTATTTATTTTGCCTTCCATTGCACAAACACACTAAGCTGAGTTCAGCATGCATACACAACACCTGCAGCTCCAAAACACCTGCAGACAAAGATGCATTGTAACTTTTAAAAAAATATACATTGTCTCTTCTTTTGCCTTCCATTATACAAACACACTAAGCAGTGTTGCATAGTTGTCAGCACTCATACACAGTAATGACTGTCAAAAATTCACTTCCTGTTGCCTACCTCCCCCTGTAGCAACAGGTGTGAGTCCATGGTAGCAATACAAAGAAGTCAGGGTTCTAATCTCATAAACCTCAAGTTTTATTAATGCTGTTCCACTGAAATTTATATAAAAATTAACAATATAAAAATAATTATACACAAAAATAACTGTATAGCAGGTGGATTGAGCATGCACATATTATATTATATTAAATGTGTAACTGTAGGTATCAGTACAATTATGGTGCTGCAATTAACAATATTGTTTTCTGACCTGGGATGGCCTTCATACTTCACTGACACTCAAGTCATATACATACGTGGTTAACCACTAGACTCTTTAATGTGTCTGTATAAGTAATAAGCATGTCTGGCAAACAATTCCTCTGTGGCAATGAGCTCTCTGAACAGCAATGAGTGCAAAAATACATCTGCTGCCCAGCTTTCTCTGTGGAAACTGGTGTAAGTTCAGGACTACAATACAGGTGCGCCAGAGTTCTAATCCAGCACACTCCAAATTTAATGCTGTTCCAGTTAATTTTGAATAAAAATTAATATAAAGATAATTATACATAACAATAACTGTTTATAGCAGTGGATATCATATGATTTATATTTGTGACTGGGCCATCCTGACAATTCTTCTTTTTTCGGCTTTCCCCAGTTAGGGGTTGCCACAGTGGATTACTTGTCCGCTCATGACTGGCAGTAGAGTTTTACGGTGTCGAGTTGCTAGCCTGGCGCCCAACCTCCCACAGAAGGCACACACATGCACACACTCATACCTAGGGCCAATTTGGAGTATCCAATCCACCTACAGCATGACTTTAGGATGTGGGAGGAAACTGGAGCACCCGGAGGAAACCCACATGACCACAGGGAGGACATGCAGACTCCGCACAGAAGGCACCCCAGCCGAGGATCAAACCGGAGAACTCCTGCTGTGAGGCAACAATGCTAATTGCTGCACCACCGTGGCCACCCTAAGTAGGTATCCTGACAATTATCTTTCTGTAATTACAATTTTATTTTCTGCTCTGGGATGGACTTTATACTTCACTGATAGTCATCTAAACAACTCACATAACACAGGTATTGTTGAAAAACAGAATATATTGTGTGGTCTGATCCAGAACTCAAAAATCTTTCCTGCAAATAATACAATTATATGCATTTCCTGTATATAGTCACACATTACTCCTACATCACACATGAGAATGCATAAACCAGGACCTTGTCAGGTTGCACACATACATGGTTAACCACTCAGTCTTTAAGTGTCGATATAATGAATGAGCATGTCTGAAAAACACTTCTTTTGTGGCAATGAGGAAAAAACACTTATGTTGGAAGAATATGTATTACATAGGTTTGAATCCCATATTGTATTAATTATTTTTATCAGTGTGTAAAGCCCCACAAAAAATGTCAAGTTGTAAAAATGTATACCCCCAGTACATGTATTAAAAGTCAAGTCATCTAATAGGTATAACAGCAGGCAAGCCATAAGTTAATGCCAAGTGTCACATTACCTTTCCTGTTTCATAAACTGCCATCCTCTCTGTTTGACAATGTTGCTCTCTGTGCACCATCATGCAAATGCAGTTGGCATGGTTGTATGGGTCTGCGCACTATCCATAAAACACAATATCACAAACTGGCAGAAAAACATTTTAACTGTTGCTAAATGACTTGTGCAGACATGGCAGGAGCTACAAAGGAAGCAAGGTGCCCAATTTAGGGCTCAAAGATGATGTGTTGAGGAGTCCAGAATTTTCAATGCACTCCTCATAAAGTGCCACAGCTATAGGCTGCTGCAGGGGGGGGGGAGTATACCGGGTCTCAATATAAACTGGAGGCTTGGAGCACTCTAGCCAGGGCTGTCACCAGAGTGACCAGCATACCACACACGGGGGAGCAATGCAGGCACTATTACAATGACCTGAAAAGGTGCAAGCAGGAATAACTCAACCAGTGTTGGATGAGTTTAGGACTGCTGACATCCCACAGTTGTGGAAGTATACAGATACAGATACTTTAAATGATATACAAAGCTGGAGATAGCCAAGACTGGTATGCAGAATGCTCTTCTTTGTTTCTCCATCTTTATTTTACAGCTGCTCAGGAGATTTCAGTGAACAGAGTGGCCCATGCTGAATGCTTAGAAAGACTGAGAGAAGCAAGGGGTAGGTATGCAGCACAAATTAACAATTGTTTTAATAAAAGTATTGTTCTCTCATATATTAACAGCAAATTAAGCATGTATATCTTAACTATAAAATTAAGCATGAATGCTTCATTCTGTAGCTCAAAGTAATTGTAGGAGTCAATTGTAATAATGTATTCAGATGTTATGGGCTCAAATCCAACAAGAAACAAATGCATACTAAAAACTATTAAATATTAATTTTAACAAAACTGGCACAAATAACATGTTATTAACTTAATATGTGTTATTTTTAAAAGCATATGTGCAATATATGCATATTTCAAGGATTATCTGGAAACATTTTCGGTCCTATTTTTGGATTTTTAAAAAGTATAATAAATGTAAAATTATAAATATATTTTTAAATTTATTGAATGTGATATATAATGGTTCTAATTTTCTGTTTTTTTTTTTTTGCTCTTACCCAAACCATTATCCCTCTTTTTATTTTTATATGTGTGATCACATCATTCTGATGTCATCATTTTCTGACAACCGACAAAATGATTTCCTACAGAGGGATGTAGACCAACAAATGGGGCTCAGCCTGCCACCCATCCAATCAACCAACACCCAACACATGTGTGATGCAACTTGGCAGTACTGCCTACGCAGCCACATCACTACCTGGGCCCTCAACATCAGGTAGCATTACCCCAATAGCTGGTGCAGTGGTACCCTCCAGGAGTATTGGAGGTAAGAATGTCATCACCCGCCAGGAGCTGCCAGGCATGGTGCATGAGGTCATAGAATGTACCATCATCTCATGCCTCAGTCATCTGGAGAGGTTGCCTGTTGGAATACAGAGAGATCACAAACATCAAGCAATCCAACAGGAAGCTGATGAAAAGAACAGTGATGACAGCTCTGATGGTGAGAACTAGATTCTCATTGTTCCTATGATTATCGGGCATGTGCCTGTGATGTCCACTCCATATCCCCAACCATGGTGTCTCCAAACCTTTTATATCCCTCACCATCCTTGTCTCTGTTTTGTTTGTCCTGTTTGCCTGCACCTGCTTCCTCAGTTACCCTCTTTACCTGATCTATGTCCCTTCCCCAACATCCCTTTCCTTTTGAAATTAAATAAATAAAAAAATTGTCCCATGCATAGCTTCCCACTTGATTTTATCCACTTGGCTATACAACATGTTTGCATTGGTGTCACCCATCTGTGTTGAGGTAACAGAACAAATTAATCCAATTTGTTACCCATGTTCATATTACACTGTTGAAGAAATGGATAGCTATGTGTCTTTTATAACTCTCTCCTGCACATTCCTATATTTCTTCCACTTTGTTCTTCCCCTTGCTTGCCCCTCCATTTTACCACTTTCCTATCTACCCCATTTTCTCACATTTAATCTGGTCAAAAAATAGAATCACACACCATGCACATGGCAGAAATGCCCCCAATAAAGTCCTTCACTTTTTGTCCCCTGCATTTGCACAGAGTTTGGCATCATGCAGCAATGCTAAATGATGGTGAATTGCTCCTTATGTCCTATGGCATTGACCTCACTAGTGCTGCTATCTCTGTGCAATGCTCCTTCAACTTGCAGCACTAAAGGAATACACAGTTAAATCAGACTAAAGGCAGTACTTTGAAACATTTACTGTAACACTTACTTTGATTGCTGAATGCATTAAAATGCAAATCCATATGTGTACTGTCGACATAAATTAATTGACTGATGCTCATTTTTATACAGTGCATCACTGTAGTCATTGCTTCTTACATTTGCAGGAATTATCAGGTCTACTTCATTTGCCCTACCTTCCAAACTGACTGACACCCATTTGCCTGAGACCAAATGACTGAAATTTCATTTGATCGACACTTCATTTACCTGACACTTCATTTGACTGACAAGTATTATTGGTAAGTAAATAGAATATGTCCCCTTCCCCACTGTAGTGTGACCCTGGAGTTCGAATATATAGTTAGGGGGTGTGGGGATACACACTTAATTTCATATTATATTGTTTGGTTTTGCTTTCATATTGCTTAGTAAAACAAAAGTAAGTGGGGGGGCTTCACCCCCCTAACTATATATTCTAAAAAAAAATTCCATGTATGGGAGTGTGGGCAGACAAAAAAGGTTTTAAAAATGTAGATATATGGACAGAGATCCCCTGAAAATGTAATACCGCATACACATATGTTAGAAAAATTAAAGGAAATAAGTTAAATTTTTTTTTAAATAATCTCAGCATGTTTGCATGGTGCGCCACATTGCACAAGCATGTTTACAGAAAAGTAAAATAAATTACTGTTAAGTGACAGAAATGTATTACAGGACCTTGTATGGAGTCCCTACAATGGTGCACTGGTGTTGTTGCTAATGTGTTAGTCCTATGAAGCGTGTAGTTTCCAGGCTTTGAGCATGGATACCTGTACAAATGAGGTGGAGTTACTCAATAGCAGAAAGGAGTAATCGTGTCCGCATATCCCCTTTATGTAGACTTAGACCTATGTTGCTGTTTATACAGGATGTGGCAAACATCAGGGGTTGTGTGTACACTGATGTCTAAGGTCATTTCAGTTTACATGCACATATTTGCATGGCATGCCAGCTGGCTGACCATTTCCTTTCAGGAGGGTGTGTCCACTAACTTCTAAGCTCTATTTAGCTTTGACATGCATGCTTACATAGCTCACTGCTGTGTTGAGCGTGTCTGAAAACCAAATGTATTCAATTAGTTTTGACCCTTGTTTAAGCTAACATAGGGCCATTAAATTATGTTAATTATATTGTAGGCAGGTGGAATGCATCAGGTAGCCAGTCACACATGCTGCATTTACATCTGAGCTCTATAAAATATGCATACACCCTACATTCTGATTTTTCCCCAGTACTCTGGACCACTGGAGTACAGGCTTGGGAATTTTCACTGAGATAATGCTATGGCCTGCTGCAGGTATGCTACACCTATATGTAATAGATTCTGAAGTCAATGCTGCTGGTGCTGATGACAATAGGCCTAGACAGAGAAGGAGAAGAGTGTTCAGGCCCAGGGTAACATTCCAGGATCTACATGAGCTGGAGACTGTAGAGTGCTACAGGGGTGGCAGGGACATACTGCAAGAACTCACTGAGCTCTGCCACCCTCATCTCAGACCCAGAGCCAACAGAGGGGAACCCATCCCAGTGGAAACAAAGGTATGTGTTGCCCTTAGGATACTAGCTTCAGGTACTTTCCAAAGACCAACTGGGGACATGATGGGGCTCTCACTGGCATCAGCATCCAGGGTACTCCACCATTTCCTGGAAGCCATGCTACCACATACCACTGAGCACATTTCTTTTTCCCTCAGGGTGATAAAGGATAATGAGGGAAACATATTCACAAGCGAGGAGAGTGTGTTGAGCAGATGGAAACAGTACTTTGAGGGGTTGATGAATGAAGAGAATGAGAGGGAGAGAAGGTTGGATGAAGTGCGGATAGTGAATTATGAAGTGCAGTGGATTAGCAAGGAGGAAGTAAGGATAGCTATGAAGAGGATGAAGAACAGAAAGGCTGTTGGTCCAGAGGACATACCTGTGGAAGCATGGAGGTGTTTAGGTGAAATGGCAGTGGAGTTTTTAACTAGATTGTTTAATTAAATCTTGGAAAGTGAGAGGATGCCTGAGGAATGGAGGAAAAAGTGTTTTGGAACCGATTTTTAAGAATAAGGGTGATGTGCAGAGCTGTAGTAACTACAGAGGGATTAAACTGATCAGTCACAGCATGAAGTTATGGGAAAGGGTAGTGGAAGCTAGAGAAAAGAGGAATGAAGATCAGCAGGACTAAGACAGAATATATGTGTGTGAATGAGAGGGAGGACAGAGGAATGGTGAGGATGCAGGGAGTAGAGGTGGCGAAGGTGAATGAGTTTAAGTACTTGGGATCAACTTCAGAGTAATGGTGATTGTGGAAGTGAGGTGAAGAAGAGAGTACAGGCAGGATGGAGTGGGTGGAGAAGAGTGTCAGGAGTGATTTGTGACAGATGAGTACCAGTAAGAGTGAAAGGGAAGGTCTACAAGAGGGCAGTGAGACCAGCTATGTTATACGGGTTGGAGACAGTGGCACTGACAAAAAGGCAGGAGTCAGAGCTTGATGTGGCAGAGTTGAAAATGTTAAGATTTGCACTGGGTGTGATGAGGATGGACAGGATTAGGAATAAGTATATTAGAGGGTCAGCCCAGGTTGGAAGGTTTGGAGACAAAGCCAGAGAGGCAAGATTACATTGGTTTGGACATGTGCTGAGGAGGGATGCAGAGTATATTGGGAAAAAGATGCTAAGGATGAAGCTGCCAGGTAACAGAAAAAGAGGAAGGCCTAAGATAAGGTTTATGGGTGTGGTGAGAGAGAACATGCAGGTGGTTGGTGTGACAGAGCAAGATGCAGAGGACAGGAAGAAATGGAAACAGTTGATCTACTGTGGTGACCCCTAATGGGAGCAGCCGAAAGTAGAAGAAGAAGAAGCTGAGGTGAGGGCCAGCAATATGCAACACTTCTGTCATGTAGCACACTACCCTGAAGTACTGGATGCCATAGATTGCACTCATGTACACATCAAGGCACCACCTGGTGAGGAGGGTAGAATCTATGTCAACCACAAGAGGTACCACTCCATCAACTGCCAAATCGTGTGCAATGCTCAGGGGATTATCATGAATGTGGGTGCTGGCATCCCTGGCAGTTATCATGACTCCTATATCTGGTATGCATCACAGATGTAACAGATGTTTGCTAATGGGGGCATCCCACATGGCCATTAACTGGGGGATGCTGGCAATGCAATGGAACCGAGGATGATGACATCCATCAGAAATGCACACATACCCTTGGAAGAATGCCATAATGAGGCACATGCACAAACTAAGAACATCATAGAGAGTGTGTTTGGGCTTCTGAAGTTATGGTTCCAGTGCCTTGATTTATCTGGTGGAGCCTTGCAGTACTGTCCAGCCACATTGCACATATGTTCCCAGTATGTGCTGTGCTACACAATATGATCCTGTGGAAACAGCTGCAGCAGGATCAACAAAGGGAAGGGATACACAGCCCCCCATCAGTGTCTAAGTCATCACAGCCACAGTCACAGTCACAGTCACAGGAGGACTCAGAGGTAGGAACCCCCTGATGATATTTCTGTAGGCAGACATAGGCATGACCAGTATGCCCTGACGTCTGCTAAGAGACAACACATAACACATTCACTGACAATCTTGGGCCCTAGGGCCTGACACCTTACTCCTACTCAAACACATATATTACAATTGATGCCAGGCAACCCACACAACCTGTGCCTACACATATATTGGCTGTGTACTGCTTGCATCAGACAGGGTCAGCCCTGAACTACAGTTCAGTCAACTGCTGCATTCATAAGGTAAGTTTCTAACCTACACACTACTTGTAAGGATTACTATAATACAGTATTGTATGCATGTATCTGCTGCATTTATGCAGGAAATGTAGCGGGCTGTTTGAACAGAAGTAATATCCACATGGGAATACAGATACCCAGTACATTAATATGTGTTCCTTCATATTCACTAGGCCTCATGGTTGGAATATTCGCTATATCAGTCAAGTGAGATGTTAAACAGTGGGGTTACATGATATTTCAACTACTGTGTACCCCAGAAGAACATGTGGTATTGTTCCCCTACACCCAACACAGCAGTTTTCCCATATAACTGCTTTAACAGTAAGTCATCAACAGGATATCAGCAGCCCAGGCAATCTGAGGGCAGTAACACAGAAATCAATCACACATTGCATGTCTCACTTAATGCAGCAATAACAAAATACATATGTATGCTGCTGATCATGTGATGAATGACTTCTCTCTGTATGGCAGCTTTTAAGGCTCAGTGGTCTAGGGAAGTTAGCATGGGTGATGGTGTTGGTTTAAATCTGGAAGTAGCCACATGCCCACATCTTTTGCATGTGAGGTATTATTATGTTGGTGTTTTCACAGACTGCCAGTCTGTGTGTGGTGTAACATTATGAACCTCTGTCACATAGTACTTATATCAGACAGCTGGAGACTGCCATGGACATTTTGAGTGAAGTGCAGAAGTGCAGAAAGAGGGACAGATGTCATTGTCGGTAACACACAGAATCACAGACTAGAGTACAGGTAGGTGTGGGCTGGAGTCAGTTTATAAGTACAGACAGTCCCACTGGGCATGTCCATGCACTTAGTTAGACTGAGCACAATTCTGTTGCCCCTTCATCAAAATGACCTGTTATGTGTAGATATGTCTATACGTACACACATGTATACATATCCATCTGTCACTGTCTCTCTCTCTCACATACATAATATCTCTATGTATTTTCAAATAGATATATACCTATATATATATATATATATATATATATATATATATATATATGTATATATATATATATATATATATATATATATATATATATATATATATATAGCTATAGACACACACGTGTGTGTGTGTGTGTGTGTGTGTGTGTGTGTGTGTGTGTGTGTGTGTGTGTGTTTAAAAACATACATCTCAGTCTCTTCCCATATATTTATATAACACATATACATGTCAGGCATGTACACAACTACATTTATATATACATCCCTGTTACATACAAAAATGTGTGTGTGGATGTCTGTATTGTCCTACAAACCCTAATAATGATGAGTAAAGCTGCTCTAACACATTTCTATAATATTGCTCAAAGGATCCAAAGTAAGGGCTCAACAGTACATAATGCACTTACCTACAGAACCCTGTGCCTGCTGGGTCACCACAGAGACAGGAACAGGTGAGTAGGTGGTGTAATGTATAATGTTGTCTATGCATGCATGGACAGAGCACATTGCTCCTGCCAACAGGTTTGCCCATCCAAGTGCAGACAGCCACATATGGCCATACTGGTTACTGTGGACACATAGCTAGGATACTAACACTTATCTCACTGCTAGGATACTAGATACAAATAACAGTATGAAGCAATATCACTATGCAGGCTACAGATGCTGTTCAATACAAGCCTCGTTTGTGTAATCCACAAGTAGTTTGCCTGCAATCACATATAAAACAGACATCAGCCATGGTGTGTGCTTTAAGTACTGTGATCTATAGTGTGTAAGACTAGATAGGTAGGGGTTCTAACTTTACTCCAGGCCACTTGGTGCATGCGCGCATTTGTGTGTGTGTGTGTGTGTGTGTGTGTGTGTGTGTGTGTGTGTGTGTGTGTGTGTGTGTGTGTGTGTGTGCGACCCTGCAAAACAACTGAAAATCCCTCATTCGTTATCAAGCTGCAATAGGTATACACTTTTTTGCCCTGTACATTGCTGCTGGCTACAAAACTTCCCTCTTCTACAAGGTCTGATAATGTCATCTACCTTAAGACTACCAGCTGCCACTGTAGTATCACACTTAAGTTATGGTGCATGCAATAAGTATTGTAATCTGTAGTGTGCAAGACTAGATAGGTAGGGGATCTAATCACAATCTAGGCCACCTGGTGGGTGTATGTCCATATGGCATTAATATAATCACATCAGTAACTTTGAAAAAAGTAGGGTTTTGTAGTATTTTATTTGTAGCGGGTGATGTAGCCCTCAAAATGCCTGACCACAACTAGGCCTACTGATATCATCAAGCATAATATGTCCTAAACTGATAGTACTAACAGACATGAGGTATGTTGTGTGCATCACGTACTGTGATCTGTAGTGTGTACCATTATATAGGTAAGTGTTCTAATCCACATACAGCCAACTTGCGCTATGTGTGTGCCATGTTGTGAACTGTAAGCAGTAATTTGAAGTGGTGCTATCCTCAATGTAGCCATGTTTGTGTGTATGGCTAAGCATTTTAGATCAGTGTATGGAACCACAGGACATTTTAACTTCACTAAAATAATGGCCATACAGCCCTCACAATCTTAGAAAATGTTACACCCTTATTTACATGATCAGCACATATTACCCCAGTCCAAGAGGGACACAAGAAGAAGTCCTGTGGTGAAATGGTGATCACCCAACCAATCATACAGATGGCATATGTTGAGGTGCACTGGGGTGCTCTGTTTGCCATTAGGCAGGGTTTTGTTTCAAAGGTGTGTTAAAATCTGCAAGACAAATCTCTCCTTCCAGCATGTATTACTAACATTGCATACTAAGACAAATCAAAAAACTTGGACAGCTCACCAAAGGTAACTGCCCATAAAAAAGCACAAGTCCATAGGAAAAAAGCAGTTTCCACCAAATGGATTAAAATATTTATTCAGTACCAGAATGAACCATAAATACGTGAAAATACAAAAACAAATAAATTCCAACAATAAGCGCTTTTGGGTTTTTACCCTTCTTCAGACATTTCTTTGCCAAACATAAAAGGATATTTAAAACACCTTTCAAGCAATCATTAATCAGTATTGTATACACCTTTTTTTAAGGTGGGTTTTATTGGGATAACCTCATTGAGGCCAAGAAACCTATGTGCTGTTAGTTCTATGATCCATCTGGTTTCCTCACATTCAGTTTTATTCACTGTATCTCTCCCTCTATTCCCTTTTTGTATATGTCTAATAACCATAAAGTAACCTAGAGAAACAGAAATATGTCTAAATGAAACATTATGCTCATTCTTCAGCCTTATGGCTGATAAATGATTTTAAATTTGCGTCTTAAACATACAATTAGTTTTTCCTATATAATAACAGATACACAGTTGACATGTCGCTAAATAAATCACATTCATAGATCTACAGTTAGCATTTTCTACAAAATGATAACTTTTACCAGTGCTGGGATGAATAGATTCAGTATTTACATTAATGTGACTGCAGGCTTTACAGGAGCCACAGGGTTTTGTACCCTTCTTGGTACCAGTGTGTCCATGTACTTCTCCTCCTTGGCTCAGCAGATCTTTCAGGTTTTTATTTCTCCTGAACCCAAAACAAGGTGCTGTCCCTACTACTCCACTCATTTTTTTCATCTGAAGCTAATATCTTCCAATAATTTCTTATTATATCACAGACTCCATGTATGTTATTGCTGTAAGTGAACATGAGTCTAGGACCTTTAGTTTGCTGTTTCCATTTCATAATATTTTGGTGCCCTACCCCACTGGAGTTCAACCAGGGCCTGATTCTATCTTGCCTCAGTATTTTATGCCTTGCAGAGGTTTGCCTCACCTTCTGTCTATCATAACCTCTTTCTACTAAATTATCTTGTAATTGTAGTGTCTTCTTTTCAAAATCTTCATCTTCTGTAGAGAGCCTATCTTCATCTTCTGTAGAGAGCCTGGATATTCTGCTTAACTGTCCTTTAACTATATTGTTAAAGGTGTACTGAGGGTGCATACTATCCCATGCTAACAGACTGTTTTTCCACCAGTCTTTTCTAAATAATGTCTTAAAGCCCCTTTCATCCTGCAACAAAAACAAATACATTCCAACAATAAGCGCTTTTGGGTTGTTACCCCTCTTCAGACATTTCTTTGCCAAACAAACCTTTAGCCAGATCTAAAGTGAATATCCCATATCAGGTCTAATAAATTACAGTATGGAATGAAATACCCAAATCACTTAATATATTTTATATGAGACAGGGTGTGAGAGAGAAATGTGCAGGTAGTAACACTTTTAAAGTGGAAAGTACTTAATAGTAGGTGAAATGCATCCTTATCAATAATTAACTGATAAGTCAGCCTGTATCCACATAATATATGAGAAAAAAATACTAAATGATAAAAATGGATTTGCTACAGTCCTAGAAGAGATACTGTACATTAACACATATGCATGTAGATAAACATTAGTAAATAACCATTTACTAAATATACAAATGATGTGTGTACAGAAATTCTAATCCATAGCCCACCCCCCTCTCTGAAACCAATGACCCAAAGGCTCTGATGACATCAGAACTAAGTGGAGATGCATGCCCCTGTGATCCACTTATCAAACCTTGTGGTACCTCATAGCCCAAATCTAAGAAAGAAAGCTTCCATCTTTATCCTGCAGCAAATTTCATCATCTAACCTTCAGGCGATTTAGTGTTTTGTAACTTTTGATCATCCCATCAGACTATTTCATTGGTGATAACGTGCTAATTCCCCTATGAACAATGTGTTTCAAAGAGGAGATAATCTTGGTGGTTCATCAATAAAGGATGTAGTTCTACTGGCTCCTTAAATGCAGGTTAAATCATCATGTAGCTTGTGGCAAGATCTGTAACTATTTCTTTTTCATATTGTTACATTTAAGCAATTTCGTGATAGGCCAAAATGTTGTCCTTCTTCTGAGGAATAAATCTAACTAGTCATTATCATTTCTTATGTTCTGCACTTTATATTTCAATTACCTTTTTGAATGTGCTGTTTAATAATTAACAAAAGCAATTTTATAATTATACACCACATTTTGACCATCCTCTGATTACTGGTGCTACAATGATCTATGTGCACATTCTACCTCATATGCCTTTACACATTCTACCATGTCCCCTCCTTCGCTATTTTCATGGACATTATGACAATGTAAATTAAGTCTTCTGAATTAATTCTTCTGCACTTTAACAGCTGTGATAAGCTATGCAGTTTGCACGGAAAAACTGGATTTGTGTTTCCATTTCACATATTTATCTATCTATGTATGTATGCCTGCATGTATGTATGTATGCTGATATGTGTGTATGTATGTATGTATGCATTTATTTACTTACTATATGTTCATCAGATAAGTGGACTGGCCTACTGACCCTTTCATCCATTACACAAGCTCAAAAAGCATAAAATATATCACAGTCTTTTAATTAACAATGCTATATATAAAATGAGCACATAACAAAATAAAGAACATAATGGAAACATTGAATACTGATAGGGTAAGATTAAAAGATCCAGTCAGAGTCTTTTGAGAAAAGAAAAATATAGACAAATGCAAGTTACGTTATGCATAAAATACGTCTCCCTAGTGAAATGTTGGCACCAAAAATTCCAAGTGCCAAAAAGCCAAAAAAAAAAAAAAACACTGAAAACCAGGAGAAGAGAAATCTCGAAAATCACTTTTCTCCTTAGAACTTCTTTTTGCAGTGGGGGCAAGCCCCCCACCATCACTCCAAACTGAGATAACCATACCTCAGAGAAAATGGAATATTCTATGCAATGGCAAGTCCAATCTTTCGACCATTCAGTCAGACTTGATCTAGCGGGTCTGAATGTTTCAAATGGTTACCTTAAAATAAAATGCAATCATACATATAATACATAAACTCCTATATGCATGTAAAATATATGCATATCAGATGTCACATTCATCATCATCATCTTCTTTCGGCTGTTCCCGTTAGGGGTCGCCACAATGGATCTTCTGTTTCCATTTCTTCCTGACCTCTGCATCATGCTCTTTCACACCAACTGCCTGCATGTCCTCTCTCACCACATCCATAAACCTTATCTTAGGCCTTCCTATTTTCCTTTTACCTGGCAGCTCCATCCTTAGCATCCTTTTCCCAATATACCCAGCAACCCTCCTCAGCACATGTCCAAACCAATGCAATCTCGCCTCTCTTGCTTTGTCTCCAAACTGTCCAACCTGAGCTGACCCACTAATATACTGATTCCTAATCCTGTCCATCCTAGTCACACCTAGGGCAAATCTTAACATCTTTAACTCTGCCACATCCAGCTCTGACTCCTACCTTTTTGTCATTGCCACCGTCTCCAACCCATATAACATAGCTGGTCTCACTACCCTCTTGTAGAGCTTCCCTTTCACTCTTACTGGTACCCGTCTATCAGAAATCACTCCTGACACTCTTCTCCACCCTGCCTGTACTCTCTTCTTCACCTCTCTTCCACACTCACCATTACTCTGAACTGTTGATCCCAAGTACTTAAACTCATCCACCTTTACCAACTCTACTCCCTGCATCCTCACCATTCCTCTACCCTCCTTCACATTTACACACATATATTCTGTTTTAGCCCTGCTGACCTTCATTCCTCTCCTCTCTAAAGCATATCTCCACCTCTCCAGGGTCTCCTCAACCTGGTCCCCTACTCTCACTACATATCACAATGTCATCTGCAAACATCATAGTCCACGGGGCCTCCTGTCTGATCTCATCTGTCAACCTTAGGTGAAATGGCAGGGGAAATTTTAACCAGATTGTTTAATGAAATTTTGGAAAGTCAGAGGATGCCTGAGGAGTGGAGAAAAAGTGTTTTGGTACCTATCTTTAAGAATAAGGGTGATGTGCAGAGCTGCAGTAACTACAGAGGGATAAAATTGATCAGTCGCAGCTTGAAGTTATGGGAAAGAGTAGTGAAAGCTAGGTTAAGAAGGGAGGTGATGATTAGTGACCAGCAGTATGGTTTCATGCCAGGAAAGAGCACTACAGATGCAATATTTGCTCTGAGAGTGTTGTTGGAGAAATACAGAGAAGGTCAGAAGGAGTTGCATTGTGTCTTTGTGGACTTAGAAAAAGCATATGACAGGGTGCCTAGAGAGGAGTTGTGGTATTGTATGAGGAAGTCGGGAGTGGCAGAGAAGTATGTAAGTGTGGTACAGGATATGTATGGGGGTAGTGGGACATTGGTGAGGACTGTGGTGGGAGTGACAGATACGTTTAAGGTGGAGGTGGGATTACATCAAGGATCAGCTCTGAGCCCTTTCTTATTTGCAGTAGTGATGGACAGATTGACAGATGAGATCAGATGTCACATTAAGAGAAGGAGAAAAGTTTCTTAAATATATTCTGTTATTCATGCTATGGGATGGTAAGTTACCTAAGCATTGTCACTCTAGCTGTTGTAGGTAGATTCAGTAAAGAGATACTCTAAGTGTATATTTAAAGATTTTAATAGTGTCTAAATTTTTATGTCTGCAGCAGGCAGTTCCAGGCAATATGTCCAGGTCTAGAGAAAACTCTGTCACCTACAGCAGTTTTATATAGATGGGTATTAGTGAGAAATTATTGTTCTGTGTACATCTGTGTACATAAGGGCTATCTTGTAATGGTACCTTCACTCTTAAAGGGAGGCAGTGACTAAGCTTTAGTGCCTTGTAAATTAGACTGCTAAGAGGGAAGTGCCCCTACGGGGCACTAAAAGCCATTTGGAATTTTTTAGCAAATTGCAGTAGTGCATCTGGGGGTCTGCTAATAGAATGAATCTGCAGATTTTATTCTCAGCAGTGTGTATTCTGTGAGAATTGCAAGCTGGATATATAATGAGAAAAGGAGGTTTGCATATTAAAATATTATAGCAATGGCCCTGCGAGCAGTGGGTGAAAAGAGGTGACTGATCTTGGAACATAGTTTTAATTAAATAAGGATTTATTAGTTAAAAAATCTGTATATGTGGTAAATGAAATGGTATGGTCATGTATTAAGCCTAGGTGCTTCTGTACAATAACATTAGGTATTATGTTCCCATTAGAATTTTTAAGAAGAATAGGATGAATAGTGGACAATTTCCTGGCTGAAGCAAAGACCATTGCATTGGTTTTCAGAGGGTTATTAGTAATGTGTTAGTAGTGGAACTGGTGCATAACTAGTAATGGGTTACAGGAACAGCATATCATCTGCATACATTATTAATTTAAGATTTGTTAATTGTTTTGCCATCTGTCTCAGATGCTGTTTCCTCCAAAGCTGTAATCTATGCAGCATGTAAGGGAACTGCCTTCTTAATCACAATATATTGGCTACACAAGTATGCTTTAATGCTTTTATAGACGCTTTTATTTTTTTCTTATCCTCAGTGCATGCTAAAGGTTATATTTGCTGTTGATGCAGGAAATGCAATCTTCTTTGAGCTAGGACATTTAAAAAGACCTGCCAAGGCCTAAAAATGAGACCTGCATCACTTGTTAGCAAATATTTAATGCAAGTCTTGGGTTTTCCTGCTGTTTTGAAAAAAAATTCTTAACCATTTCCAGCCACTTGAAAACTAACTTCTAATTATTTGGTTTAGTGCTGCTGAATGGTGCAAACCTCTAGCACTGCTATGATAGCTGCTTACACACAGAAGATGCATTAGATATTTACAGTATTTTCCAGATCTCTAAAATGTGTATTCAAAGTTGACATTCAACCATACTGTCACTGGTGAAGCACTTGTGAAAGATTTCTCCTGCACCTCCACATGATTTTTTTCTTATCATTCAGCATTCATGAATCACATAGCAAGGCTACCGATGGAAAATAGTGATAATATCCTCATAATTAAAACATGCATCATATTCTAATTGGTTTATCTAGAATACTGAATAACATTTGAGGAGTACATGTTTCTGCCATTATTAATATGTATATGAGCCATTTTGTGAAAACAAGTTAATTGAATCTCATATCATCACTAAAAGGAGCTCTAGTTAATCTGAGTTTGCAGAATATTGTTATGGAAAGATTCTCTTGGCCCTGAGAATGATTACTCTTAGTTTTAATGCATTTAGGATGGTGAATGCAGGGGTATAACTATCCTGTTCCCTAAAGAAACATTTATTTTTGCAATGTCATCTGCATTTTTTGATGGTGTGGTGAGTAATTTTCCTCTCCTGAATATGTTGTTAGGATCTCAGTACTAATGACAAATGTATATTTCTTGTATATAAGAAATCTAATGAAACATTTCGGTTGATTTTTAGAGATTTTTTGCAGTATTTTTGATCCCCTTCCAATCCTTTATTTTTACCAACTCAGCTCCCAGGCAACCTGTCCACATCAGACCTATCAGCTTACTACTTTCCCCCCTGACTTAATCCAGTATACCGGTACTGATCACAGAATGAGAATACTAGGTGCTTGATACATCTGGGCTTCCATATGGGGGGGGTGTTTATTTCTTATGGTCTACCTGTCCCTTCATTGTGTAGTCCCAGTGTTATGTCTGGGGAGCATGCAATGTAGACATGCCACATATTGCCTGCCCTCTGCAGCAGCTCAGCCAATGTCTCCACCTTAATCCCTTGTTTAGGCATGCCTACCTTGTGGCGTCCCCAGCTTCCAACAAAAGTCACCACTGTAGATACCCATAGGACCCCCACCCACCATGCGATGGCTAAACCCATCCCTCATTACCACTCTTTCAGTTGTCCAAGCTGTTAACTGAACCCAGGTCACCTGGGTCATAGTCGGGGCTTTAGAAATTATTGCATTATTATAGTGTCACTGCTGACACTATGTGTAGATTGTGCTATTTCAGAAAGGGAGCAGAATTTCAGAATCAGTCAATCAATCAATTAAAACACAGCTTTTGAATCACAATTAGTGTTTCTGAATTTATATATAAGGTCAAAAGACCACTGCCCCAAGAGTATGCTGGTAAAAGTATTAAACAACTATGTTAAAACTTCCTTACATGCAATCAAATGACAGCAAAATTTGTGGAAAATTTATAATGCTGCTACCTCTTTAGTCTAAAATGAAGGACAGTACTCTTACTACCTTTGTGACTCTCTCAAAAATTACTAATGCATCACCACTTAAAGCCCTACAGGAACTCTTTCTAGCATACCTGTCTACAAGTTACTGTGATAGTGATTCCAAAGTCACACAAGGAGAACAGTCTGGCACATATAAGGAGATTAAGAAAAGAACAAATCATGTCCCCACATTCTGCCCAGAAGCCAAGTGCATACGCCAGTAGTTTTGTTACTTGTATTTCCATTCAAGCAAGATTACCAGCCAGATTCAACAAAGCCTACACGGTCTATTTACATTGTGTGTGCATCTTGCTGTGATGTGCACATGGTAGCATACTGTTTTGGATTCATTAAGTGGCTCTACACGGTGTGTAGAGCTGCACAAACAAGGTAAACACTGTGGGATGCTAATTACAGCATAAGCAGCTGAACTGTATGCTACTCAACTGATCAAAGATGGAGGATCTATTCAACAAACTATAAAGCAACCATGTAAACTCAGTCCTGGTTTTCCCTGCAAATTCCAAAACCTATTGGAAAACAGCCGCAGAAAGGAGTCTACACAGAAAGAATGTTAGGGGCTGCTCCTGCTTTAATTCATGTGTATGTGCGACAGACTAAATCTATGCTGCTGCTATGGCTAACAGACCACAGCCAAGAACGAGAAGGGTATTAGATCCCTGTTATCTTACCACGGTCTGCATGATGTGGAAATTGCAGAGTGCTACAGGGTGGACAGAGACACACTACAGGAACTCTGCAACCTCTGTCATCGTCAATTCAGAGCCAGGGCAAACTGAGGGGAACCCGTACCAGTGAAGACAAAGGTTAAGGGTAGCACTTAGAATTTTAGCTATGGGAAGATTTCAGGACCAACAGGGGACATGCTGATGGTGTCACAGGAATTAGCATCCTGGATCCTCCATCAGTTCCTGAATAATGTGCTCCATCATGCCAGTGACCATATAACATTTCCTCTTACACCTAAGGACAGGGCCAGAAATATGCAGAAGTTCTACCTTGTAGCACACAACCCTGAAGTACTGGGTGCCATAGATTGTACATATATAGAAATTTAGACACCCCTGGGGAACAGGGAAGGCTCTACATAAATAATATTAACTGTCAAGTTGTGTGTAATGACAAGGGAATCATCTTGAACATTTGAGCTGGAAACCCAGGCAATTACCATGACTCACATATCTGGCATACCTCCCAACTGCATCAGATGCTCACTGGGGGGGATATCTCACAGGGGCATTTACTGAGGGATGCAGGTTATGCACTGGAACCATGGCTGATGATGCCCATAAGAAATGGACATACACCCACAGAAGTACACCATAATGATGCACATGCTCAAATCATAAATATAACAGAGTGTGTGTTTGGGTTGCTGAAGTCATGGTTCCACTGCTTAAATACATCTGGGGGACCCCTGCAGTACAATCCACATACATGTACTGAAATATCCACCATCTGTGCTATACTACATAACATCATCCTCAGAACACAGCTTCAGCAGGATCAAAGGGAAGGGGCACACATCCCACCACTAATGGAAAGGTTACAGAAGCCACAAGCAGGTAAGGAGTCAGAAGGGGAACCAGCAACTTCTGTGGGTGTAGGCAGGTGTAGGCATGCTCAATATGCCCTCGCATTGGCTAAGAGGCAATGTATAGCACACTCAGTCACCACCTACTGGACTAAAACCTTCCTCCTATGCACATACATATTGATGCCAGGCAACAATCACAACCTTTACCTATGCATGCA
Source organism: Protopterus annectens (assembly GCF_019279795.1). NCBI lineage: Eukaryota > Metazoa > Chordata > Ceratodontiformes > Protopteridae > Protopterus > Protopterus annectens. The sequence continues at coordinate 200,269,322 of NC_056748.1, forward strand.
ATGGCTGTTTACTCTTACCATCAGACAGAGTCAGCCCTGAACTAAAACTGTTGCAGCTACTGGATATGCTGGCATATCCTTGCATATTGTTACTTGGTAATGTAAGCAAGTAAAAGGTGGGTGATTTGTACTGAAATGCCTTTAACATGTGGCAGCAGACACTTATGTGACTTATATGTGTCCATTATCAAGTAGTAGGCCGCAGGCATCAAAAATTCAGCAGACACTTATGTGACTTATATGTGTCCATTATCAAGTGGTAGGCCGCAGGCATCAAAAATTCACATAGTCATACCTCTCAAAAGTATTGATGGTCACAGAGTGTCCTCAGTTTAGCACCATACTTTTGTCCTGGAAAATCATTAAAGTGAAAAGTTAGAAAGGAATGAGACAGACTTCAGTGTCAGACTTCACAACCTTCACAAGATCATTAATAATATTGACACAAAAATGTTTGATTCTATCAACTGTCTAACTTTCTAAGACCAAAACATGTCATAGGTAAAATTACCAAAACAACAACACAAATGCAGATATGCTAAGCACTAAGGCAGCCATCAGACACAAATGTTATGCATCCCTGAATCCAAAAAATAGAAAACAGGGATGTGGTACAGTTATCATCACTTGCACAGGGTGCTGTGTTGGGGGCAGGAAGGCTAGGCTGACACAAAATGTTCGTGAGTGTGTGTGAGTAAGAAAGAGAAGCAGGCAGACATTCAGATAAAGTAAAAAATGGTCAGTGAGACAAAATGAGCTTTAAGCTTCACAGTTCAACCATGTGACTGTCATGTGTGTGACTATATGGGTCCTCCAGATGAAACTGGTGTGCGAATGTCTGCAGGAATACAGCCAAGCTCTGTGCTAGCTCTAAATCTCGGTATGTCAGGCAGGTGTGAGCCATGCATGGTAGAGGTGGCAGTTCACCATTGTCATACCCGACCAAGATAATTGGCTCTGCCAGGAGTTGCACTGGCTTGTCCACACCCATGTTCCGATGCACTGCTGCTACCTGAATGTGACTGATGTCTGCTGGATGAACTCCCATCATGATTACACCCAGGACCATGACCCTATTCCCTGCCATGTCTGGGTGTGGACACCCCAACCACTGATGGAGTAGTGGAAGTAGTGCCACTATGGCAGCATGACTGGGCATGGCCACATCAGCTAACAGCAAATGATGTTGCTTACCTATGCACATGAGGATGCCAACCCTCTCCCAGCAGATATTCCATCACAGACACCACACATCCCAATGTGCCATTTATCAAATCCATTGAATCAGCAACACAATGGAAGGCAATCACCCATGTCAGCCTATGCCTCATCTATAACCCTAAGCCTTTCTGTGGATAACCATTAGGAATGTGCCTGTACCACCTTGATGACCTTAAACATACATCAAGTGACATGGGAAGACACACCCGGATCAGGTGAAGGATGGAGAGCAGGCCTCCCCCAAGCACCCCTAGCAACCATCCTGTGTGGCACCTCACCCACATTATGGATATGGCCAGAGTCAACAGACACTGAAGTCACAGTAACCACACTTCCCTGATCGAGTGTCTCACTATCCACCTGTCCAAATCGAGTGTCTCCCTATTCACCTGTCCAAATATCTGAGGGCTCACTGGAATGGGTTGGTATAAGCCTATTGACTGTATCTGATGGAATTACAGGGGATTGCTGAATGTCAACCTCAGTGTCAGATTCAACCTCTGTACCCCTCGACTGTCCCTCTGTTTGGCCACCATCATTATAATAGTTTGCCAATACTCTAACATCAGGTTGTAAAAGTCCTACACTTCCACTGTCAGGATCACCTGTGAAAACAAGCAGCAAACACAAGAAAAAATAAATAGTTACATTAATATAGTCAAATGTATGCTATCAAATCAACAGTGGTGCCAGTATTGCAGACAGTTCATCAATGCACACAACAGTCCTGACACCCACATCAGACATATGGGGAAAGTCATACACTTCTCTGAACTGCTCATCACCACTAACAAAAAAAAATATTTGGCTTACCATGTGCTGTTGATGCTATGCTTCTCATGGATGATGGTCCTGGAAGAAGTTAAGCAAATGTTAAGGACATCATCATCCCAACTAACTGTAACACAGGGGGTCAAAACTTTTTGCCCTTTATATGTCCATTAACTATATGTTTATCAAGAACTTGGATGACAAGTCCAACTTAAGCCCATGTGTAATCAATCAGAATGTGTTGTTAACTGTAGCAGTCTACAAGCCCCCCAACAAACAAATGTATTGTTAAACAAAACTAATGTATTGCTGTCAATATTTTAGTATACAAGAGTATTTAACAATTGAGAGACATAAGCCTTCCTGGAAGCTCCTCCTGAGACATACTTGTTATCCCTGAAGCAATGGCACCAATGTCAAGGACATGCTGTACTGCACTTTCCTGGGAGCTGTCTGTATCCCTGACAGTGGACAATTCTTCACTTGCTGTTAGTGGTGGCTGTACAGCAGGCCACTCCTGTACCCATCCAATCATGGGCCACTGCAGCTATTCTCCTCCTTGCAGATGAGATCATGTCAGTGGCTCTATGATGCACCTGATCATATGTCCTGCTATGGCCACCTACTGCATTAAAATCAACAGAATTATTTCAGTTCCCTGCTGGAAAGCTGCTTGTGTGGCAAACAGGGAAATAAACACCCCTACTGTGTTCTGAAGGTTCATTGGGGTAAGGGTTCAAATCCAGACCAGACCTATGTAAATATAGTTTATGTGTACTAACAAACATTTTGTAGTGTTTATTTCATAGATTGCTTTTCTTCAACATGATTACGTTGTTGTCACTGCTCTACCTGGAGGTGACAGTCCAAATTCAGCTAATATTCCGTATATAGTTTCAGTTTACACTGTTGAAGAAATGGATAGCTGTGGTTCTTTCCTTCCTCCCTCCTGCACATTCCTGTATTGCTTTCTCTTTGTTCTTCCCCCTGCTTGCTATGCATTTTATCACTTTCCTATTTACCCCCATTTTAACACCTGTAATCTGGTCAAAAAATAGAATCACTCACAACACACATAAGTACCAAAAAAGCAATGGATCCCTTCACTTTTTGGGCTCTGTGTTTGTGCAGAGTTTGGCATCATGCACCAATGTCAAGCAATAGCTGCTGTACAAAGCTGCAGTTACATCCTCGCAATGCCGCTTCACCAAGCTGCGCTGCATTAACAAACAGTAACACATGCTGTATGTTCTATAAAGAATAATGTTATTCCATTATCACTGTTTGTTTAAAAGTAATAAATACACCTGGATTTGAATCCAGTATCTTCTGGACTTAAAAAGAAATGTGTCAATGCATTTACATCTCCTGCCACAAAGTTAGCTAAGCAGCAGGTGTGTTTCAAATACTCAGTACTGCTTAACTGCATGCAAACAGGGAAAATAATTGAAATGTGTATCTCGCATGCACAAACACTTTGCCAACCATCAGGCAAATCCGTTGCTCACCATGGAACTATGCAAAATAAACATTAGCATGTATTAGTGCTGTTTGCTGTCCATTTACTCTTCATGACATGAAACTACATGTGGAAACATAAACTGAAGGCCCTATCTAAGAATATGTCTTATATTTACAATGCAGCCATGTCTTACCTCACCTCATGCATGGTAACCCTGAGCTCTCAGTACTTGTTCATAAATATATCAATTACAATACATAAATTAATAACAAATGTTGTGTGATATGCAATGCACATCAATCTGGTAACATGAGGAAGTAGAACTATCTTCGCAGTTGAACATGCCTACACATCCATTTCATGCAGGCCTGCCAATATCTTCTCTCCAACATCCACTGTTGATGTCATCCACTATAGGTTACCCTGCAGCCTTGTAAAATTCAAATCTGAGCCATGGCACTTGCATAAAGTACTGAGCTCTATAGTCTTTGTAGATAGATAGGTAAGGGGTTCTGTTCTCACTGTAGTCAACTGTGTGTGTGTGTGTGTGTGTGTGTGCGTGTGTGTGTGTGTGTGTGCGTGTGTGTGTGTTTGTGCACTTGCCTGACATTAGAAAGACCCTTTTATACCAGCAAGTGGGACACTGCTATTATCATATTCTCTTCAAATAGTGCTGATGTCATCACCTATATCTGATATGTGGATGTGCATTATTCTCACCAGAGCAGGGTCAGAGAGCATCCGCCTACATCATGGCATGGTTGTAGGCCCTGTGTCTCTCCAACTGCTGCATGTGTCTGGTGAGGTACATGCAAAAGGGAGCATTATACTCTATTAATGTTGTGAGCTTTGGCCAGCTAAGACCTGTATGCTATCAACTGAACGCATAACTGAAGCTAAGTAACTTTTTATCTGCACTTTTATCAAATAATACACGATGTAAAGTAATTTGTTTGTGTTGCATTGAGGAATATCTGCCTGGAAGCTGTGACTCTGTTTTTCAGTAGGTCTTATACAAGTGGTTATTTTCAGTTAAGGCTTGTTAAAAAACCTGCATAGCCAGTGATAAGTGGGGGTAGTTTCCTTCATTGTTATTCAGTTTCTGTCTTATACAAGTGGTACAGTGAATTATTTTCTGTTTAAACTGTGAGCTTTGGCCGGCTAAGACCTGCATGCTATCAACTGAACGCATAACTGAAGCTAAGTAAATTTTTATCTGCACTTTTATCAAATAATACATGATTTAAAGTAATTTGTTTGTGTTGCATTGAGGAATATCTAGCTGGAAGCTGTGACTCTGTTTTTCAGTAGGTTCCCACCCACCCTGTTTTTGTCTTGGTGTTAATCTTGGTGGCTTTGAAACTGCCCGCCCCTTTTGTAAATTTGCACTTGGATACTCCTCCTGGGCCCATCTCATTTGCGCACTCAAAAAAAAAAAAAAAAAAAATGTATCTGCTTTTACTATTTGTGTTTCTTCCTACTTTATTTTGCTTTTGCATCATTTTAAAAGTACTCAATTGTATTTATTACTGCTTGGTGTAACTCATTCTAAGCCTTTTAGTTTAAGCACTTGGGCTTCAGACCAGTTGTTTTACATTAAGAAGGTTTGTGGTCTGCACTGCAGTGACAGGACAGGTAGCTTACATCATTTTAAGTTGGGAACTGCTGATTGAGGGCTCAGTGTTTGTTATTCTAAAAGTGTATTAATTCTGGTTTAAGCACTTGGGCTTCAGGCCAGTTATTTTACATTAAGAGGGTTCGTGGTTTGCACTCTTGTGGGAGGAGAGGCTGGACTCTGCCCTTCTCAGCTGGGAATTTCTGGTTAAAGGCTTATAGTGCCTGCATATTTGAACTGCTTCTTACTGTAATTGGTACAGCTTGTTTGCTGTAGCACAGACTAGATCCAGGCCTGCTGAATCTAGCTTTGTTTGTATAACTTGAGCACTAATCCAGACATTCTTTAAAGTATTCAATTGTATTTATTACTGCTTGGTAGTAACTTGATTAAAGTGTAGCTATCATTCTAAGTCTTTTGGATTAAGCACTTGGGCTTCAGACCAGTTGTTTTACATTTGGAAGGTTTGTGGCCTACACTGTGGTGGCAGGACAGGTAGCTTACATCCTTCTAAGTTGGGAACTGCTGATTGAGGGCTCAGTGTCTGTTATTCTAAAAGTGTATTAGTTCTGGTTTAAGCACTTGGGCTTCAGGCCAGTTATTTTACATTAAGAGGGTTCGTGGTCTGCACTCTTGTGGGAGGAGAGGCTGGACTCTGCCCTTCTGAGCTGGGAATTTCTGGTTAAAGGCCTATAGTGCCTGCATATTTGAACTGCTTCTTACTGAAATTGGTACACCTTGTTTGCTGTAGCATAGACTAGATCCAGGCCTGCTGAATCTAGCTTTGTTTGTATAACTTGAGCACTAATCCAGACATTCTTTAAAGTATTCAATTGTATTTATTACTGCTTGGTAGTAACTTGATTAAAGTGTAGCTATCATTCTAAGTCTTTTGGATTAAGCACTTGGGCTTCAGACCAGTTGTTTTACATTAGGAAGGTCTGTGGCCTGCACTCTGGTGGGAGGAGAGGCTGGACTCTGCCCTTCTGAGCTGGGAATTTCTGGTTAAAGGCTTATAGTGCCTGCATATTTGAACTGTCTCTTACTGAAATTGGTACACCTTGTTTGCTGTAGCATAGACTAGATCCAGGCCTGCTGAATCTAGCTTTGTTTGTATGCTTGTTTGATTGTTATTTCCCTGAAATGCTAATTCCACCTAAAACGTGGCTTTTCAGTGCTTCTGTGGATCCCTAGTGATATCTGCATTGCTTACTGTACTTATTTCCTTGTTTCACTTGAAAGAAATTTACTGTTTGTCGTTTTTGCATTTAAGTTACCTGTAACACATTGCATTTAAGTTACCTGGCCCTTGCTCACTAAAGCAATTATATAAGTCAGCACTAAAAAATTAAAAGCACTACACCCTCACAAACTCCCCTTGAGTACCTTGTTCCCCATTGGCCCTTTTTTCAATTATAAAGGAATTCCCAATACTATTCTAGCATGTCCAAAGGTTAGTTGTCAATCTCCTCTCTGGTCCAGCTGGTGAATCTGGGAATCTTGAGGCAATGTTACAACTGCCTCATGTACACAGACAACCCTCTCCTCCTCCCAACAAATTCCAACACATGTGAGAGATGCAACCATATAGCCAAACTGGAGGATAAGCTCTTTCAACTCAGTACTGGTGTAACCAGTCAGGAGGAGAAGGAAACCACACTCACTACAATTCCAGCCTCACATAGACCTACCATGACAGCAAACCAAACACATAAACACACAAAAGCATACTCGGAGGCTCTAAATAAAAATCTGCCTAACCAGAAGAGACCTCCAAAGCAGACACCCAAGCAAACAATACCCCAAAACAAAACACGTGCAACACATAGCTCACAAAGCCAGTGTGCCAAACAGTCACAGCCCTTAAGGCTAAACAACACACCTGATATACTTGTAATAGGTGACTCTATCATCAGGCACACTGACGTCCCGCTCACCAGGCTGAACAAGGAGAAGGTCACGGTGAGCTGCCTGTCGGGCGCTAGGATCCACCACATAACACAAGCACTCAGGTCACTCCAAGGCAAGTACAAATATGACTCAGTCATTGTCCATGCTGGTGTGAATGACCTGAGACGTACCTCCTTGGACTACATGAAAAGAGACATAGAGGAGCTCTCTGAGCATGTAGCCCAGGGAAGTATGACCCTGACCTTGAGTAGCATCTTACCCTCACCAAGAAAGATGCCACAATATGAAACAAGATGAATAATTTCAACAATTGGCTTAAGTATTGGTGTCATTCAAAGGGGATCCAATGTCTGTCAGCCTGGGATGACATGCTCGACAAGCCACAATGCTTCGCTAGGGACAGCTTGCACCTGTCACCCCTGGGCTTTCAGATATTGGCAAAGGCTCTTGCTACCCCCATAGTGACTTTTTTAGGCAAGGCTCAAAAGACAAACCCACCTCCATAGGTATCACAAGGAATAAGAAACTAAGAGTAATGCTACTCAACGCCAGAAGTCTAAACTTCAAGATGCATGCACTCGAAACTCTTCTTAGCATGGAGAACATCGATATCTGTGCAGTAGCAAAAACCTGGTTCAAGGCTCCCGAGAGCACCCCAGCACTACCAGGTTATACCTCATACCATGCTTTTCGGCCCCAAAACTCAGACCGAACCAGAAAAGGAGGGGGAGTATCAATATTCATCAAATATACCCACACCTCCAGGTTGGTGGCACAGCACAAAGCATCAGAGACTATCCATGTGCAACTAACAGTGGATAAAACTGCCTTCCAGTTTATAGCCTGCTACAGACCACCCTCCCAATCCCAGGAACCCCACTCAGCCTTCCTGAGAACACTGGAAAATATGAAGGTCTCTCCCAACACCATTATATTGGGCGACTTCAACTACCCAAACATAGACTGGGAGCATTACTCTAGCTCCAACACCCTAGCTCAAAGGTTCCTAGAATTTATAAACTCAAATGCTATGGAACAACTTGTTACCACTCCCACAAGAGTGGAAAACATACTGGACCTGATCATCACCAACATGGGGACTCTATGCTCCAGACCAGAAGTGTATCCCTCACTTGTAAGATCAGACCATAAACTAATCTCACTGGATATTCACATCCCGAACCCACCCCCTGCCCAGAAAACCACAGTGAAAAACTTCTCTAAAGCAAATTTCACACTCCTCAAAACCGAAGTGGAATCCTTCAAAGCCCCTGGCCTGTGGAAAATACGGCCCAGACCGCAGACTCCTTTATAAACGCATTTTATGAACACGTTCAGGAATGCATGGATCATGCAATCCCAAATAACACCAAGACCCAATCCTCTAAAGGCAGACGTCCTGTCTGGTGGACCCCAGCCATAAACAAACTATACAATAGAAGGAGGAAGCTACTACATGATAGAGCAAAATCCCAAAAAGGGAAGGCATTTCTGATCAGTGTTAGCAAAAAACTATGGCACTCATAAAATCATCTAAGGCCAGCTTCGAGAGAAAAATTGCACAGGACACTAAGGATAATTACAAGGCTTTCTTTAGTTATATTAGGAACCTGGGTGGGAATTCCCAGATATGCTCAGAATTAGTCCAAAATGACAAAAAATACACCGAACCCACAGACATTGCCAACATCCTAGCTGACAGGTTCAGTGCAAACTTCTCCCCCCCTCCCCACCAAAAGGGCAAATATTTATCCCAGCAGAGTGCCGCCCCCCTGACATCTCAGATGCTCAGGTAACAGCCACCCTCTCCAAAGCAAAAAACACAGCATCAATGGGACCAGACGGTGTCCCGGGCTGCGTCCTACATGAACTCCAAGAAGAGCTAAACCCAAACATAAAACTACTGTTCAATCTCAGCCTTACCACAGGATATGTACCCAAAGAGTGGCATACAGCAACAGTGGTCCCTCTCAACAAAGGTGGTGCCTCAACAGATCCTGGAAACTATCGCCCATAAGCCTGACTAGCTTGGTCTGCAAAGCTATGGAAAGGATCATCATGGACCTCATAAATAAAGATATTGGGGACCTACAGACACTGGATCCTACCCAGTTCGGCTTTGTTAAGGGCAGATCCTGCCTCTTAAACCTGGTCGATTTCTTTGAAACAGTCACCAAGGCCATTGATAAGGGGAAGGTGGTCTACACAGCCTACCTGGACCTCGCAAAAGCCTTCGATACAATACCCCACTCGGGCATTATAGATAAGCTCACCAGCTTAAATATAAACCCCTGTTTCACTAGATGGGTTGCAAACTGGCTCAAGGACAGAACCCACATGGTTAGAATTTCTGGAGCCATGTCAGACTCCAAACCAGTTACAAGTGGCATCCCACAAGGCTCAGTCCTGGGACCTCTCTTGTTCGGTATATATTTCTCGGAGGTACAGGCCAACACGGAAGGACTGTGGCTGACCAAGTTCGCAGATGACTGCAAACTAGGCGCCATAGTCGACTCTCCAGCTGACACAAGCATCCTCCAAAAGGATCTCATAGAAACAGACAACTGGTGCCAAAGCCATGGCCTCAAGCTAAACGCCAAAAAGTGTATAGTCATCCCCTTTGGCAAAAACAAAGTGCCCACAAATTACCACATAGGTGGTAATCCATTAAGTACGGAAGAAGTAATTAGGGACCTGGAGACCCAAGTTGATAGCAATCTCTCATTTGACAACCACGTGGCCAAAGTGGTTAGAAAAACATTTTATATAGCCCACCTAATCATGAAGGGATTCACATCTAGATCAGGGGAGGTCATCGTGCCTCGTTACTCATCCCTCATCAGGCCCATAATTGATCACAATGCCCCTTTTGGGATGTACCTTACCAGACACCTGCAGTAACTGGAAAGACCCCAAAAGTACCTCACCAAGAGGATCAAAGGGCTCAAACAGATGCCATATGCTGCCCAGTTAAAAAATCTCCAGCTCTACTCAGTGGCATACCGCCTGCTCAGAGGCAATCTGTGCCTGATGTATAAAGCCATGTCCAATCTGGAATTAATGGACATGCTGCACCTCAGAAAATCCAAATCCCATCGAGCTACGCGCTCGAGAGACTTGAACCTCAGGATATGCTGGAGGGACAGATTCATAACCCAGAGGCTCCCTTCACTCTGGAATAAAATCCCAGTCCAGGTTAGGCAGAGTCCCTCATTGACTCTCTTCAAGAGGAATCTTGATGAGTGGATGGGGGATCATAGGTTTACCCCGGGTGTCACTTCTGTGTCACTGTTAGACAGAGGCACAGTATACTAACCTCGAAAAAGGGCATAGGAAAATTAATTTGAAATGGGTGGAGAAAGCCAAACACACTCTGGCTAGGCTTATAAATGCCCTAGGGCAGATAGCCAAGTATGAACCTATGTACCTATGAACCTATGATGAGGTAGACGTACAGTGCTGTTATACAATCATCAGACCTGACTATGAAAGCATGACTTCTGATGTGCACAACATAGCCTTTCCATACCACTATGGACATTTGGTGGTCGAAGTTCAGATTGCCATCTACATATGTTCCCAGGTCTTCCATCACTGGGTTTCAGCATAGCAGGAGTGTTTTCAATGCTGTAATTAGTTAGCAGGGAATTCCAAATTGAGAAGGACAAAATAAAGATGATTTTTTATGTTTGTTTGTAGACCATGTGGCTTTGTCACCAATGATTTGTCTGTGTTAGCCCCTCCTGTAGTATGTTATCATCACTGGTGGACTCAATGATTGCACCCAATATGCAAAAATCCGCAAATGTGGTAAGCCAAAAGCCATGCACTTTAGTCTGAACTGTCAAGGAATAGATTCAAAACAGTAAAGGGGCAAGCACAGATCCCTGGGTTACATCAAAGGTGATTGTTCTACTGGTAAAGGTTGATTCACCAACTTTCACAGTATGTGTTCTGCCGGTGAGCCAACTGGCTTCCCATCTAGTGATGTAAGGGTTAATCTCCAGCTGGGAGAGATTCTCAATGATACCTGCATGAGGGAATGTGTCCAAATCCCAGGCCATATAAGGATAGGCAGTATGCACTGTCTTACCATCATCCACGCCTATCACACAGAATGAGTGGGCTGTGACAACATCCCAGATCACCTATAGTGTGACTCAATAGATACACCTTCCTGACATGGTTGAACACATTCTTCACCACAGCTTCCATACAGATTATGTTCTCATAGAAGGATATACATCAACATGCATCCATCTGAGTTACGAGGGGACAGTACATAATGCATACATGTATGGACACAGCTACATGATGTATACATGTATAGACACATCCTGACTCTCCTCATCTGTGAGGCAGACCAACATTTCATCATGAACCTTTTTTAAATGGACATTAGTAATATGCCAGCTGTGTGAAACAGACCTGTGTGATGTCCTCAAAGATGTCATCAAGGGCATGCACAATGACAACACTGTCATTCTTTTGAACTTGACAAACCAAAGGCATTTGACACAAACCGCACAGAAGGATTCACTCAGCATTGTCAGATGTGGCCATAAACACCTATATCACCAAGTGGATAGACCAGTGGATGACATATGTGGCAAGTAAATATGTTGAATGCATGAAGTGACCTAGATCTCAGGTCCAGTGATTAGGTTCATACATCAGGGCTGTCTGCTAAGTCCTTTCCTATCGCATATATAAGTCACAGACATCATGAATGTTATACACATCCTGTGTCCAATCAGCTGTCTGAAGGATTACAGATTGTGGACAATCATGGACTCCAGCTGTGATATTAATATAATACAGACAGTATCAACACACACCAAAGACTGCTGCCACAACCATGACAACACCTATGATGAAACAAGAACATGAGTAGATTTTTTTATGTCATGAAAACAAATGCACAATCAAAGGATAATGTAGACATCACATCTTATAATCAGGCCAATAGGTATGTGGTCTGTGTCCTGGGGCAGATGGTATGTGGAACGTCCACCAGCATGTGGCCACAGTGCTTACTATTCACTTGTATGTAGCAAGACTACCGATTATATAAAGGACATCCACATCAAACATTATAATACCTCCATAGCTCACAGCCTTCAACACACTAACAACTGAGTACAATGTACCCTTTTTCATGTACATCCCTACCTCCCTACACATCTTCCAGTAATGTGTAACTGAAATGTACCCACCTTTATCACAGTGAGCTGTCACACATCATACTGGCATACCAAGGTATTACGAGCTTGAAATCTCACCCGAATATGTACAAACTTCAATCACACAATCCAGTTGTACCAAGTAACGAAACTGTGAAGTATTGTTAAATATTTATTATTTAAAGTTTATTAGCTGATAAATATTGAACAATACTTTACAGTCTCATTCCATACCTAGGTATTCTTTTTTGTTGCAATAACATTACTGTTTGATGGTGTGGAACCCCTATCAATGTGTTACACCAGATGCATTTGTGATACCTGTTCCGGTGATGCACACAGAACATAAATAGCTGTTTGACAACACTGATGACATGGGTATCATTTGTGACAGTGTGAATTATGCTCTCTCTCTCTCTATACATATATATATATATATATATATATATATATATATATATATATATATATATATATATATTCATATATATATATATATATATATATATATATATATATATATATATATGTATATATGCCATGCACAACAGTCAACTAGTCAGTATTGATCGTAATGTCATATACAGGTATAGCAGTATCGCTCCTAACACCTCAAGCAGATGTTATAGTGTCAGGACGGTGTACATGATTACCCTTATAGAGTGCAGATATGTCATAATTGTTGTACGAGTGTGTTTGTGCAGAATCATCTGAGATATCACAGATTCACATATGTTATGTCAGAGACATGGGATTACTGGTGGTATTATTCAGATATTGTTCATGATTGTGTGTGCTTCTTTTACTGTTGTCCATAAGCCTCTACCTGTGTCTCATTTGTTAGAGACCTTTGCTGAGATTACACTCTTTCCTTGTGTTCATTGCTACAATTCATCTGTGTGTCCCTATTCATAGTTTTATAGGTTCATAGATGTGTACTAGACTAATGGCCCTGGCATCGTACCAACCAACCTTAGTTCCAAGTGCCTCTGTTGAGGAGAGCCACTGGAGTTATCCTCGGGGTGAATTTTCTATTCCCATCACTCATCAATATTCCTCTTGATGAGGGTCAGCGAGGTGCTCTGCTTGACATGCATGGGAAGTCTATTCCATAGCATGGGCAGTCTCTGGGTTATGAACCTGTCCCTCCAGTACGTTCTGTTGATTGTGGTAATAAGGTTGAGGTCTCAGGAGCATGTGGTGCGGATGGATTGGGATTTCTTGAGATTAGCATTTCTAACAGCACTAGTCAGACATGGCTTTGTAAGTCAAGGAGAGATCGCCCCTAAGTAGGTAATATGAGACAGAGAATAGTTGGAGTTTTTTGAGTCTGTCCATATAGGACAAGTGTTTAAGGCCTAGGATCCTCTTTATGAGGTACTTTTGCGGCGTCTCCAGTTGTTGCAGGTGTCTAGTGAGGTACATGCCAAATGGGGCATTGCACTCGATGATTGGCCTAATGGGGAAAGAGTAGAGGGAGACAATGACCTCTTTCTTTCTGGATGCAAAAACCTTAGTAATGAGATGTGCCACACAGAAGGACTTTCTGACCACAGTGGCAATGTGGTGGTCAAAAGAGAAGTTGCTGTCAACCTGTGTTCCCAGATCTCTTATTACACTTTCTGTGTTCAGTGCACTACCATCAATGTGGTAATTCATGGGAACCAGGTTTTTCTCAAAGGGGAGGACGACACATTTTTTGGCATTCAGCTTAAGGCCATGGTTCTGATACCAGTCACTGGTCTCAGTGAGGCCATTCTGTAGGATGCCAACATCACCTGAGGAGTTAATAATAACTCCCAATGTGCAATCGTCTGTGAACTTTGTCAGCCAGAGTCCCTTCGTGTTGGTCTGGACTTCAAAGAAGTAGGTACCAAAAAGGAGAGGACCCAGGACCAAACCCTGTGGGACTCCACTCATGACTAGTCAGCAGTTTGACTTGGAGTCTGCTACTTTCACACTGTGGGTTCTATCTGTGAGCCAGTTTGCAACCCACCTAGTGATGTTGGGGTTGATGCCTAGTTTAGTGAGTTTTTCTAAGATTCCTGAGTGGGGAATGGTATCAAAGGCCTTGGCCAGACCAAGGTAGGCTGTATGAACCACCTTGCCTTCATCCACAGCACTGGTGGCTGATGCAAAGAAGTCAACCAAGTTAAGCAGGCATGATCTACCCTTCACAAAACAAACTGTGTGGGATCTAGAGTTTGGAGATTGCCTATATCCTTGTTTATTAGGGTCATGATGATGCATTCCACAGCTTTGCATATCAGACTTGTCAGGCTAATGGGGTGATAGTTCCCAGGGTCTGTAGTCACTCCTCCTTTGTGGAGAGAGATAACTGTAGCAATGCGCCATTTGGTAGAGACAAAGCCTGAGGTGAAACTGTGATTGAACAGGGCACACAGATAAGCTGTCAGTTCACTTTGTAGTTAATGTAGAACACACCTAGGGATACTGACAGGTCCCATATAAGCTGTATTCTTGGCCGTGGACAGTGCTGTTTTAACCTGTGCAGCAGTAATACTGGGTGCATGGCAATCTACTGGTATTGTGTTTGGTCCTTTGGGGGGGGGGTGACATTGGCACTGAATCTGTCGACCAGTATAATGGCAATATCTGTTGGTTCAGTATAGGAGGTACCATGGTGCAGTAGTTCAGAGCAAATCTGGGTATTGCCATGGAGATTCTTTACATAACTATAGAAAGTCTTGTGGTTGTCTTTACTATCTGCTGCAATTCTGTTTTCATAGTTAGCTTTAGAGGATTTCATGAGGGATCTCAACTTTTTGTGGAGGGTGATAAGGGAGTTTTTCCTTTCTTAGGACTTCAACTTATTCTGCATCAGTTTCCTCCTTCTGTTGTAGAGTTTGTTTATGGCAGAGGACCACCAGATTGGCTTCCTTTTTTTTTTGGAGGAGAGTGTCTTGGTTCTGTTGGGTATGGTGAGATCCATGAATTTGTGTACATGTTCATACAGTGCACTAGTGTATGATTCAGCAGTCATGCAACTATTCTCCATTTGCATGGATGCCTTGAAGTTAGCCACCTCTGTTTTTAGGAGCTCAAAGTTAGCTTTGGAGAAGTTTTTTAATACACACACTTCCACAGAGTGTTTATTTTACACAGCATTCCATGTACCCTTAGAGATCATTTACACAACTTCTGTACAGAATGCATGGAATGGGATTAAACAATACTCTGCAGTGCATACACTGTCCTGTACTGCATTTAAAACATATACATAACTACATGCCCTGGTAATCATTGTGGCATTCCACGTAATCTGGCTGACCTACTTTGCACGGAGGTAACCAGGTTTGCTATCTATGTTGCTATACATGGTTTCCTGATTAGCAACAGTGTTGCCAGACACAAAACCATGCTTGTTTACATTTAAACATGGTGTGCAGCATGAATATGTAATAGCACTGCTGCTCACAGTGCATCAATGTGCAAACATGTAAACTTTGTGTAGGCTTCATGCAAAGCCTACACAGAGTTTATTTAATCCCAGGGTGCATTTATGCTCAATCAGGAAAACTAGACAAAAACAGGGGAAAATGTTGTCATGGCAATGAAAAAATGGTAGAATTGCAGCTCACCTGTGAATTAATCTCAGCAATGACTGATGAAAAATATAAGAATTCATAAGTAGCTCATTACAAAAGAAGTTGTAATTTCTTCTATCAGCTGACTAGAGTGACTGAAAATGAGATGAGCAAATAAGACAAATAACACTGTAATGACAGTTATGTCTGAGAGTATAAATAATATAGTATTAAAACAAATGAACTAACACCATAGCACTATATCAAAATGAAATACAAAGGAGCCCAAACCAGCTAAGCAATCACATGAGGTGAGGGAAAACAGATAAAACATAAATTTATTGAGCACTTTTGTGCTTTGCAACAAATTACTTCTTCTGATTCTCAAACAGCTGCACATATGTCCTTCCAGGCACTTCTGCCTTGCAAAATGCAGCATACTGCACAATAAAGTGCATTTTCAAATGTGTTACATAGCACTGTTTACATCTATTCCACTACACATACCACAGGTCAATATGAATGTGTGTGTGTATTTGTGTATGCTTGTGTAGACAATACTGTCATGTGTTTTCATGTTTTTATGGGCTCCACTGGTGGATAGTCCGGCTCAACAAGATAACACGTCTGATATGAACAAGATAGTAGCTGATGGTTTGGCAACAAAGATATGGAATGGTCTGATAACACAGAAGCACTGTCTGCAATACTACAGAGAGATGTCTCACCCACACCCACCATTACACAGGCCCCTTCCTGTAAATGTACTGGCTGCGTTCAGTGCTTCAACAGAGCATGGCAGGCATTCTGTACCTGAGGGTCCCACACAGGATCCATTTGTGTCCCCATCCCAGACAGCATCTGATATGTGCACACATAATAGATGCATGATGCTACCATGACTCCTATACTGTCACTAAAATGAGTATGATGCTCACAATCAACTGGCAGTTGTGAAGTTCACTAATCCAGGCACAGATGTCTGTTGTGGAGACTCAGAATGAACTAACTGGCTATTCAGAGGGCCTGCACAAACTCCACAGTCACCAGGAGTATAGAAAAAGGAAGCAAACAATATTGCTGAGGCCACTGGTGGTAAATATTTGCTTTATGGGTGCATCTATGAGACACATTGCAGTCAAACCATGAAATCTGTAGCTATGAGAGGCTATGACTGGGAGGTTGCCAGGGATAGAGCATCCCATGATATATTATACAAAACACTGTTGAGATAATATCATTGTTACCTGCCAGCAAATGGCCTGCTAGCCCTGGTTGTGTGCATCTTCCAAGTCATTGGAGGCAGTGCTTTTCAGGCTTAGCACACTGGATAGCTCAATTGGATACATACACATGGTCTGCCTCAGCTGGACACATTAAATGATCCTATATCTCTTCCTCTTTCCTGCCATGTACCAAAGCCAGGTCTACTTTGTTTGATAGGAAACACATTTCACTGAAACTCATTTCGTCAAAGCATCATTTCACTGAAAATGAATTCCCTGAGCACAATTCACTGATAGCTCACTTCACTGAAAACACATTTGACTGAAACTCATTTTGTCTAAAGGGGTATATGCCCTGTTCCCCACTGTAGTGTGATCCTGGAATTGGGTATATATTATTTTTTGGAAAGGGTTATTCATTTGACTTGTAAGAATCTATGTCTGTGGTTTACAACATTTAAAATAGGTGGGGGGCTACTAACTCTGCAACCCTCAATGTGGGGAGGGCTGTGCCTCCCTTACTATATATAATAACTCCAGGATCGCACTGCAGTGGGGATCAGGGCATATACCTGTTTAGAAGAAATTAGTTTCAGACAAATGAGTTTTCAGTGAAGTGAGCTTTCAATGAATTGTGCTCAGGGAATTCATTTTCAGTGAAATGAGGCTTTGAAGAAATTAATTTCAGTGAAATGTGTTTTCTATCAAACAAAGTAGACCCACCAGAGCCATCCCTAGTACCATAAGCAAATGCAGTGAACACTAGCAATGGTCATGTTATGGCAGCCGAACCCACAACTGAAGGAAGTTATCTCTGTCTCCCCACTCTGTCCCAGAGTACATGGGTACTGTGTGCAACTCAGTGATGTTGCCTGATATTTTAGTGCAGCATTCACCTTATGCAAGTTATGATGACTGTGCCTTGTCCACTCAACTAAACTGTTTGAGTCTCATGTTGTTTGACTGAGAAAAAGTCAATTTACAGCCCTCCATAGCATGGGTACAATACTGTATGTAGCATTTTAGTCTGTGCTTTCTTTGTAATGGCTGATAATTGTTGCACCAGACACCAGCCCTTTTACAGTGCTGTTGTGCATCATACCCAGCTCTGCCACAGCTTTCATTCTGTAGTGCATGATTCTCCCCAGGATCTTCATCCTGCCCTTCAATGGCTACTGAAACGTGTATGGCAGGTTGTGCCATGATGTTCATTTGCTTCCATAATGTCCATCTTCTGATTCTTTTGCTTCTTTAATATTATATTATGGCACATTGTACACACAATAACTATCTAGCTGTGTATCCTTGGACTACAGTCCAGTGTTCATCCTGAAGTGTCTAAACATCAAAAGCGTCCTTTCAGTAGTCCAAATATCTGCTGCAGTATGCTTTTGGTTTTTGTAAAGGCAGTGTTACAGAACATTTCCTGAATAGTCAGAGGACTGGAATAGGGGTCACTAACCAGTGATCTAGGGCTCAGTATCTGGAATTACCTAAAACACACAAAAAATAATACATATGTGGGCTTCCTCCACCATGCATGGTACATGTATGCATACCTCACAATCTACAACCACCAAAAATCTGGACAAAGGTCTTGAAACAAGGGTACATCTGGCCAACAACTTGGGCAACTAATCATCATGAAATCTGGATTCCTAAAAGCATAATTCATCCATTTCCCAATATGATTGTAGAATGTCATCACTCAGAAACATGAGTTTAAGAAGTTAAAAAATAAGAAAAACAGAAGTGACAAAATAATCCAAAATATAACCAGAGCAAGTGTGTTTTATTCAGATTAAACACACTTCATGACATGGTCGCTCTCTCTCTCTCTTTCTGTCTCTTGCGCTCGCACTCACGTGCGCGCGCGCACACACACACACACACACACACACACACACACACACACACACACACACACAAACAAACACACACACACACACCCATGTGTGCACATACACCACACATACAAACAAATGCTTACACGTGCAGACACACATATACATGCACGGACATGCACAATCTGCTCCACTGTGCTCCTCTATGTTATTCATTTCAGCATTTGCACATCTGTTGTAAAATGAGATCAAAATCAAATGAACTAGTGCCACAAACCATATGACCCAACTCCACAAAATTCCACAAGGTAGTGAAATAAATAAAGAACTTTATTAAACTTAAGCACTTTCATACAAAATCAATGCTTTCTTCATTAGAGTTGGGTCGTGTGGCTTGTGGCACTGGTGCATTTCATTTTGGTTCTTAGTTTCTTGGCACTTAAAGCTCCTTTGTGTTTGTGTAAGATGATGTCAACTGAATTTTTGAAAGCTCGTACTTTTAATGTGTTACATAGCTGCATGTTGATATTAGTACATGCATGCAACAAATGCATGTTGATATTAGTACATGCATGCAACAAATGCATGTTGATATTAGTATGCGCATGCAACAAATTGTACTATATTTATAAGGGTATTGCAATAAGCAGAAACTCCACTCCCAAAACAGAAAACACAATTTTGTTTACTTCACCAAAATTGCATAGTTACATTACTCTGTTACCTCCTGACAGAGCAGTTCTCTGAACCAATTTTAACAATGTAGCAGTCCATGCCGTAACCACTTACTATCCCAATAACAGCATGGCTGCACAAAAGTCCAACTCTCAGTAATCAAATCAACTTTTTATTGGCCCAGAAATGTGCTGCTTCTAGAATTCATATCACTTTGATATGAACATTGGAAAATAAAGGTTTAAAAAATGTCTATCTTATATCTGTCAAAATTGATCCGCATTTAAAAAAACTAAACAGTGCAAAAATGTATTGTGTTCTTTAAAAGATATAATTTGCCACATTGCAATATCTGAGCTGCTTCTTTGGAAGAATCAGCATTGCTAATATGTCTTACTAACAGTTTTTTTTCTTATGGAATAACAGCAAATGAAATGAGGTGTAATTGTTTCATGCATGCAAAATGACTATTACTTTAGTATTTACTGCCATGTTTATATGTCAGAACAGGAGCAGATAATAAGAAAACATGACAAGAACAGTTTCAGCTACTTCTCTTAAATAATAGCTTCCCATATTATCACCATGGGCCAGATACAAAAAGAAAGTTGCGGACAGCACAGCAAAGTGTAGCACATTCAAGGAGGACATCAGCATTGAATATGATTCCATAACATACACTAAAACAAGATCAGATAATTATCTATTTAGCATATCATAATTATGGACTCTATGCATGCCCGCCAGATTCCTAAAAACAATGGGCATGCCCAACACAATATAAATGAGACAAAGTACTTCAACAACTTTCTGAAAGCACTTGATGGAGGCCATATGTGCTTTATCTTAACACCATTATATTCCATTTGTTCATAGGGAACCCTGTAGAATCCACAAACCTTACTTAAAAAAATGCAGCTGGTGTTTAATGCCCTACAGCCTAGGTTACTGCAAGTCATACTAGAAGATAATCTGCAACTGCATCCCAGAAGGCAGCCAGATAGGCTACAGTTAATCCGGCTCTCTGACCTCAAAATAATAGATAGATACAGGTTTAACAGAGTGCAGATAGAAACAAAAGTGTGCCTGAGTCTAGGTATACTGGTCTCTAGGACATTTCAGTAGAAAATGGGAGATACTATAGATGTGTCATAAACAGCTGCCAGTTGCATCCTCTGACATTTCCTGGCAGCGATGTGCACCAAGGTAAATGAATATATCCACTTCCCAACAAAATTTATGGAGCACAGAACTGCCCTGCAACAGCTCTATGCTATAGCCAACTTTCCCATGTCCTCAGTGCAACAGACTGCACACCACATCCCAGTTAAAACCTCAGCTGTACTTTATGCTGAATGGTACATCAATAGAAAGTGGTGGCCATCACTCAATAGTTAGGTGATGTGCTCTGCATATGTCTTTAATACTAATACCATGACAACACACCCAGTAGTGAGTACAATGCTGCAATATGGAGAGAAAGTGGTCTGGGGTCTGCTTTCCAACATGGTGAAATTCCTGAGAGACAACTACTCTGTAAGTATAGGACCATAGCAATGACACAAACAGAATCTAGACCTGTGAACATTAAGCATGAAGACTAAATTTGTGTTATTTCCTTCTTACAAATAGGTGACTGAAGTTATTCACTAGAGACATGGCTAATGATGCCATACAGAGCCCCATCAACTCCTGCAGAGCATAGTGACATTAAACACCACTGAGTACATATTTGGTGTGCTAAGAGCAAGAGTCAGATCTCTGGTCACATATGGGGGTGCACTACAATACGCAACTCACAGATGTTTTCTGTGTATGCCATACTACACAACATAACAGCAAAACATGGTGGCTTGCTAGCTGTAAGTGTGGGTGTCCTACCCCAAGACCTTCATATGTCTGAGAATGACATATCAGAGCTATCACAGGATGATCAGTAGGACACAAAGGTGGGAAGAAATAGGCATGGATGATGGAGGATGTGGCCATATGTCCTAGCTTAGTTAACACAGCAGTGTCTGCCATGAATTTGAGTCATGACAAGCCACATGTACAAATGTACATAGACTAAATAATGATGCTCATGTGATGCCCCACAACAGCAGCACACAGCATGACTAATGGAAAAACATCATTAGTTGTCCACATTGAACATCATACACAGCAGAAGCATATGATACACTTGTAAGAACATATACACAATGCTCAGCAAGGAGCACATCTGGATATGTATAGAGGAAACATCAACACAGGAAGTCTCTCTGCAAGGTACATCACCAAAGAGGACCACACAGGCAAATGTGTTGGACAAAGGAGGTGTGCATAACAGAAAATGTCATTGGGCAGGTAAGGTATTAACATACAGATAACTAACATGGGAAGGTAGCCATAAAATAGCAGATAGCATAACAAATCTAGGTCCTTGCAGTGTATGGGAAAGTATCTGTACAAAAATAACCAAAAATCAGGGGCCATACACTAACACTGATGCATCACACATAGCATTGAGTAATGTGTAACAGTGGGTTACAACACAGTAGAAAACATACAGCAGCATGAGAAATTACAAGCATCCTAAGGACCAGACACAAAAATAATAAACACAAGCAAGCCTGACATCTTATGCCTGATTTGGAATGTCACTCAGAAGGCAAAGATTCAATGCACAGGTTATTGCTGCAACATGACTCAGTTAGAGGTAAGAATATTTCAAACATGCAGGGCATCAATGACAGTGACTACACAACAGACATGGAACATACATCACTGTTGGGGATACAGCAACACAGGTAAATATACATGAGTGTGTGTGGAATCAGTAAGATATGGAAAGCCACTCATGGGAATTACATGTCAGCATGGAGACTGAAAATGGAAACAGATCCACAGAAGTAAATTAAGTGCTGATGAAGCATGTGCAGTACCATATCAAATTGCCATCAGTAACACAGTTATGCATACACATTGGCATGCTTGTGCATGCATGAATGACATTCAGTAAGGAAATGTCTAATGTAGCAATCAATGATGAATGACAAAGATAGCATGCTATTACTTATGTAAATATGTGCCATATGTCAACTAGTAAAAGATGCAAATATATAAGCGTGAAGTCACATATAGCATTACTATCAACAGTATTTGAACTGATACATATCAATGACAAATAAGTACTACATATCACAATTTGAAGCTAGTCACCTAGTTCAGATAATTGATCAGAAAATCATGTGGTAAGAGACATTTGTAAAAAACACCTACAGATCAATTATCCAGTGGTCAGCATAGTGGTCATCATTGCCACAGGATCAGAATGACAACACAGGGCACATACACTGGATCAACTGTCATTGTTACTCTAACTACCCTTGCCATGTCTGGAAAGACTCAGCCTATGGTGCTGTACTGAGGAGGTGGATATAGTGACTCTAGCATTTTGGGCCACAGTGTGGGTAGGAGTAGTACTACAAAGTGGCAGTCTGGACATGATTGTTGGGATCACAGTAGAGTGAGTAACAGCAGATTTGTGTGCATGTTACAGCACAGACAGTGATACCTAAGGGCTATGTGTGGATCTAATGAGAGAGGGTCTGCCTCTCCTTTCTGGAAGTAATCTGCTTAGGACAGTTAAGGCATGTAACAGCTGGTTAGTATCATGGCACTGCTCTTGCACCACTGTGACAAGGCTTTCAACAGAGTATGCAACAGGTAACACACTATCATGGTGTCCATGTCTGCACTCTTGACCTTCATATAACACACACTGCTGGTATGGAATATGATTGATGGCATGTGCAAGTGCATGCAGGTCACAGCAATGATGTTGCTGTGAATGTTGATGTGCATGTAATAGTAAGTGGATACCGTCTGACACATGTCTGTGCCCATCAGCTAGACTCCCATGCATAGTACGATGGGCAGTATCAGACCATCATGGGGAACAGTCACTATCATAAACACAATCTACATAGGACAATGCATCAGAGTCATTGTCATGCCTGTCATCTGATGACCCCACACTATCAGAATGGCCAGCCACAGTATCCTCCATATCAGAAGTTACATTATTAACCACATGGCTATCCCTTTCCAGGCCAGACAATTAACCCAGTGCAGTGGCCTGTGTGCCGTGGGCCATACTATCAGTTAGCTACATCACATACCACCTCAGGATCAGTGGGCAGGCTACTGGAGAAGGCAGGTAGTGAGCATGGTACAAAAAGAGACAGATGGCACATGTGACATACATTCACAGAAATCTGGGACAACTATATAAATACAGTACTAATGATGTAGGCAGCATAATGGCACAGAAGAGCTGTTGCCTCACAGCAAGATGTTCCTCAGTTTGCTTCTTAGCTGGGGTGCCTTCTGTGTGGAGTCCACATGTCCTCCCTGTGTTTGCGTGAGTTTCCTCTGGGTGCTCTGGTTTCCTCCCACATTCCAAAGATGTGCAGTAGGTGGGCTTGACACTCTAAATTGGCCATATGTGTGAGTGTGCATGTGACTGTGTGGTGTGAAGATCTACTGCAGAAGAGCTAGCCACCTGGTGGTGTAAACCTTGGCCTTAGATGACTGTCACTGTGGAAGTGTCACCCCGATCCCATGTGTAAAACTGAGAAAAGAGTTACAGATGGTTGGACTAATGATGATATGGTGGTTCAGGGACCCAGTATAACAGATATATCCCATGTAATTTACATATGAAACAAATAAGGTTGAAATGCCATTGTCATAAAAGACAAATATTCATAAAATACAAACATTCACAAATCATTATCAAATACATTTTGTAGCAAAACACACAGGAAATAAGATACACTATATAGCATGACACACAGGAAATAAGATACACACATACTGGATGGGTAAGAATGATATGCAGATTGCAAGTGTCCTATGCACTACAGATCACATTAACTGGATATGGAGACACTTACATGACATATGGTGCACATGTCAGATGTACATGTGTAGGGAACATAGCAGCATTAATATCAAGATCACAGAAGTGTTAAACGGTGCTGCACAATATCTACAACATGAACAACCTTTACCGAGTCTGTCAGTACATGCAGTTTATGATGCATTTGTAGGTTAACATGGCACACCAACAACAACATTTGAGTATACTCCAGTAGATAAACACACACAACTATGGATCACACATGTAGATGTTGATGGACCTATGCAATTGAAAAACACACCATACATATTTCTGAGAGTGTTATGTATGTACTGTTTTTGGTAAGGTAAAAGGTAAGATAACACACTATAAAACTTACAATGTGCATTCACATCAGGTCAGCTTTCTAGTTCACGGAGTAGTTCTGCTGCAGTAATGCAAATATGACATTATGGTGAATGAATGCCCTTTAATGAGAACTGGTGCATGTTGCATTGTTTGTGAATGTAGGATATATCTGTACATCCTCGAACACCTACTTCAATACCTTTCCTGGATATCCCTTGATCCTGACTGATGATATGATATAAGGCCAGGAACATCATTATCTCATCTGGGAGGTAAGGGTGTCCCACCTCCAATGGTATTCCTAACCCTCTACTTGTGGTGACCGCTGGCTGCAAGGCAGATCATGTCAGAACAACATCACTAACAGGCCTCCCTGGATTTACTGTGCCAACTCATAGCACTGATCACGTGTGTCAGATCCATCCATCCAAGAAGGCTACAGCCATGCTGCCACAGAGCCTCAATTATTATTTCATTTTCTCTGTGTGAGAAATTGTCTTTCTTATTTCTATTCAGCATCTGGAAGACAAAAGTAATATTCACATCTTAGAGTTATGGAAGGCGCATGGGATATATGCAAATGACCCCTTAAGGACATCAAGTGCTTCAGTGACATGGCTTCTGAATGTCTATGATTTTTTTTTTTTTTTTTAAGTCTTTATAGTTATATTCAGGTCAAAGCCAAATCCCCCTAGCTGTAGACATGCATCTTTCGCCCTTTTTATTGACCTCATTAGTACAGCATATGTGCATAGTTTGGTTATACTTCAAAAACACAGGGTCATTAAGCCCAACCGTTGCCTATTAAGGTGCCTGCAAAATATCCCAACTAGTATCCAAGCCAAAGGGTAAAAGGGACACACAGAAAAAACATCCAGTAAAAACTGCAAGAAAAACCCAGCCAAGCTAGAGTTTCCACTATGTGATACCTTAAACCTCCCGATTTTCTTAAGGAGTCATTTGCATATATCCCATGGACCTCCACTACAGAAGGTTTAAGGTAACACAGAGTAAAAACTTTAGCTTAGCTGCATTTTTTCTTGCAGTTTTTACTGAATAGTTTGTTTCTGTGTCCCTTTTACCCTTTGTCTTTAATGTTAGTTGGGATAGTTTAGAGACACCTTAATGTTTATGGGCATCAGCTGGGTTTAAACAGCATGTGTTTTGGAAGTTTAGTCTGTTGTACTGATGAGGGCACTAAAAAGTTATTGATATCAGGAAGCTATATAGCTGAAGCACTTTATGTGCTTAAGGGGTTCTTTGCATACATCCCGTGGACCTCCACTACAGGAAATATAAGCTATCATGCAGCTAAAATTCTAGTTTGGCTGTTTTTTCTTGCAGTTTTTATTGAATGGTTTGTCTGTGTGTTCTTTTTACACTTTTATTTAGTTTACATAGGGGCTCACATTTTGACATTTTAATGCTGAAAGCATATGCCAAATGAATAAATCATTTCTCTTTTACAAGGCATAGATATGCAAACCAATCCATGTCATGCATACAACTGTTATTTACAGATTATCTGAATGAACATGAATAGCAAGATTGAGTAAGTAATCTATATGACTTAACAACATCAGTGTATCTATTATCCTTTAAACTAGCTTGTATGTCATATATGTAGAGATGGGATGTTAACTCATGTCAGTGGATATCACAGTAATTATGGGCCAAACACTGAAGCAACGTGTCACATCTCCAGTACTGTAGCAATTGTTTTGACACAGTTACATGCATATCCAAACCCAAATAGCATTTCTACCTCAAGAATGTAGGATGCATCTCAGATATTATCGCAGTCAGTGACAGGCATCATAACAAAATATGAATGTCATTATATAGTACAGAACACACATACTGAAATTTATGCAGAAACAGGGCATTAAAATGTCAGCATATTAAAATTACCTGTTATTCAGTCATGACTGCACATCATCACAAGAAACAACGTAAATCCTAAGCCATCCTAAAGCTCCCTCTATCACAGTGAATGTACTCAAATACTAACATATTAATAAGCACCACAAATATTCGTAAATCAGTCCCTAAACATATGATTTATGGAAATTCCCATAAATCATTGGCTTCTGTAAACATACATCAGACATTACAGGTTATTCTGCAATAACTAAAGATGCATTTTATTCCCTTCCAAATCTGTAGTTCACTGGGGATGATTCTTTTTCATCTATACAACTGCATATGGGGAAAAGCTTCTTGTCACTGATGGCTATTTACCATCTGTATGCACACTGTTTAATCCTACCCCTCTCCTGTATGTAACAGACAGATTGTGATGCAGAGAATTTCAAACACAGGTTTGTGATAATAGCAATGTATTCCACCACAGCAAAGCCAAGAAGTGACAGAATACCTTTTGAAGCTAGCCGTAAGTCAGCTATACCTCCAGGTGCAATTAGCTAAATGCACACAACATTTATGTACCTTTTGTGCTGTACATAATTAATGAGGTCCCTTAAAAGTCAATGTTTTGAAATCCCATTGGAGAACATCCATGTAAGTTCTCAAATGTCTGCCCATTAAGCAATAGCTCAGCATAAGTGTACAGTGCTCAGCAAATCTCCCCAATACATATCAATAAATGAGAATATCTGTAACACATGCCCAATGCCCTCCAAAATGCCAACTTTAAAATGTGATATTGATACATTTTCTTATCATAGCATTACTACCTGTGAACTAAGTGGCACCTCAGCATTTTTGGAATGTGTTTTTCTACAGATTTCAACTCCAATAGTGAGGATGTCAACTGAAAGGAGGTTTTGGTGAGCCTGGGCTCCAAACTGAAAAGAAAAGGAGAACACCCAGATGCTCAGTGTCTATGCTGGACATGAGCAGAGGATGTGAGCATGCTCTAGGAACTTTGTGATGATCAATATCTGGAACTGCATTGTGAGGGAGCACAGCAGATAAACTGGGTTCTACTGGATTGGCATGCAGTTTTGCCACCGCTATAATGGCCTACATCAGACAGACAAAGAATCTTCACTAGAGGGTCTCAGAGGTCTGACATCAGCAAGCAAATGCTTGCAATAAGTTACATAATCTATACCTTAACACGTACATTAGTGTAGATGTATGTATGAAACATGGAATCACTACTAAGTACCGAACGCCCAATATCCCGACGCTTAAAACACCAAGACCACATGCCCGAAACCCCACAATACCGAGTATTTAAAACCACGAAATTCAAAATCATGAAAGTTTCACAACCAAACAGCACACACACACACACACACATACACCCACCTTCCCCCCACAACCAAATAATGCATCCTACACTAGACATAGGCAGGGGGGGCAAGCTCCCCTACACCCCCCACACCCCTCACTTTATTATTCTAAATCTGAGATCACAAAAACAGACACACAAGGCAAACTCACACCCACACAATACAGTTCCTTACACACAAACACACACACACACACACACACACACACACACACACCACAGTCACAACACACACTTACACACACTACACCCCTCACAAACACATTTACACACATACTTACCTGAACCGCAACACCAGAAGCACTAACGCAAAATCCCTTAACATCGGGATTTTGCATTTCGCACTTCTGGTCTTTTGGTAATGCGGGGTTTCGGTCATCTGGTCTCGATGTTTTCAGCGTTGGGATTTTGGGCATTCGGTATTTTGAAGTGATCCCATGAAATGTATATGTTTATGTGAGTCTGTATTTTTAGTGTATTCTATGGGTATCTGTAAAGATAACTGTAAGGTATACAGAGGAAATCTACTTTTACTCATTGACATTTACATGTCTATGCATTCTAAGGTCACTTGCAAGTATAATGGGTCAGTATATATTATGCATAACCTTTTATAATAACTGTATATTAATGTGGACTTCCCACTTTTAAATATTACTGCTATTCCATAATATCTGCTTTTACAACATCTAGTAATCTCTGATGTCCCTTAATTCAACTGGTTAAGCAATTTAGCAAAGGGCTTGTTGTTCTCTTATATGTTTGATTCAAATCCCAGTGTAGTCTATTTTTGTAAAACTAGTGGTGGTGATTCAAGTATTACTGCACTTCACATATGTAAGAAATGTATTTATTTGGTAACTTATACAGTACACATTTTTACATATTTAACATAGCCATTGTGCATTGATAACTACAGCACTTAGGCCACAGAAGAACATGCATTTCTCCTTTATCTGCCAAGCTTCTAGAAACATCTTGCAGTATATAATATGTGTGCACAGAGTCAGATCCAGCACTAGGTGATGTAGGCAGTTGCCAAGGGCCCACTGCGGTGGGAGCCCACTGATTGTGGAGGCTGCCCTAATGTTTAATTAAACTCAATTAGAAAAGTAATGACCTCTCTTTTTTAAGAATGTGATGCATCCATGCAATTTCTTCTTTAGGGATGAAGTCTGCATTTGGGCATGCATAACAGTGCATCCATCCCATTTCCCATCTGTGTGTACATCACCGATTTAAACATTGGAACTTCATACTTTCGTACAGAACGTGAACCTGAGGTACGGAACTGAGAACTAACTACCACCACTGCCTGAAACTGAGAACAGCTGCTGCTATGAGAGAGAGGCAAACCACGGAAATGAGAAGTGCTGCCATGAGAGACATGAGTCTTTGGTGTGTGTGTGTGTGTGTGTGTGTGTGTGTGTGTGTGTGTGTGTGTGTGTGTGTGCGTGTGTGTGTCTGTGTGTGTGTGTGTTGCTATGAGAGAGAGAGAGAGGGAGACAGAGACAAGCCACGGAACTGAGAAATGCTGCTGTGAGAGAGCTCAGCATTTAGTGTGTGTGTGTGTGTGTGTGTGTGTGCGCTGCTATGAGAGAGAGAGAGACAGAGACAGAGACAGAGACAAGCCACGGAACTGAGAAATGCTGCTGTGAGAGAGCTCAGCATTTAGTGTGTGTATGTGTGTGTGTGTGTGTGTGTGTGTGTGTGTGTGTGTGTGTGTGTGTGATGCCCTAGTTAAGGATGACAGGTTAGTTAATTAATTAAAGAAAGGAGCAACCACTGACAACATTAGCCTAAAAGGGGAATTATTAGATTTAATTTTGGCTAATAATTTCTTATATTTTGACGGCTAGTATTTCTTACAAAAAATAGGGATTGCTATACCATGTGGGGCCAGTTTTGCTAACGTTGTCATGGCCATGTGGGAACATGAGTTTTTATTTATGAACTCCATTATTAGAGAGAAGATATTTTTTACACCCGTTACCTGGACGATATTTTTATCATAATAAAGGGTAATGCTAATACAGGTTTAGAATTACTTGAATATTTTAATAATTCTACTCAATTTTAGAATTTACTTCTGATTATAATTCGGACGTGATTTCATTTTTAGATATTGAATTAAGGAAAGACAAAGCAAATTTTAGATATACCTCGAAGATTTTTAGAAAAAGTACATATTCCAATTCTTTTTTATATTTTTCTAGCTCCCATCCTTTTCACCAAAAACGCTCTGTTGTAAAAGGCCAATTGGTCAGAGTGACAATTTAAGGGACATGTTTCTTAAATGAGGGTATCCATCTATTTTAGTGGGCCAATTAACCAATGAAGTACAAAGTAAGAGATCTACTGGGTTCTTTAAACTGATTTTAAATCATGATGGCTGGCTGGAAAGCCCTGGAAGGTTTGGTGACCATAGAGTTCAACAGAGTAATTTATTGACAACTGGCTTTAATCTGAGATTCATTACCCCTTTTAGTATTGATGTTACTTACCTCAAGGAAATTTTTCATAAAAATTGGAACCTATTGTTGGATGATTTTAATTTAAAACAGAAATTGGTTGATCATCCTAGAGCTGTTTTTAATAAAGGTACGAATTTTAAAAATGTATTTGAGTCTAAGAAATTTCCTTTAATTAGATGCCCTGGAATGTATGTGAAGCTTGCCCTTATTGTAAATATGTTGATATTGGCAATAATTTTACAATCCGTAATATCAACTATATGATCAAGGGTAGGTTTAACTGTAACTCTAAAGGTGTTGTTTATCTGGCTAAGTGCTTGTTCTGTGAAGCTTTTATATAGGTAAAGCAGAACGCAGAGTTAGAGAATGACTAAATGAGCATATTTATAGTATTAATAAATTGCACATTCATAATGCCCTAGCCAAATATATTATGACCTTCCGAGAACATCATTTTAAATTCAAAATAATTGAGCAAGTTTTGTCTGATGAAAGAGGGGGTCCTTGGACTCTTAAACTGGAACGCTGTGAACTTAAGTGGCAAGTTCGATTAAATACTTATAGCTTTCCTGGGTTGAATGATACATGCTCAGTACAGTGCTTATTAAAACTGAAGGCAATGGATAGGTAATATTTTTAGTCATAAGTGTTTATATGTGATGGTTTTTATAGTTGCATTTCAATTCAATGTGTTTTCTGTTCTATCATACTATATGGTAGACAGGTACTTTTATGAATGAATCAACTGTTTATTTAGTTGTAGTTCAGTCTTTGTTGTTTCTAAAGATTTGTTTCAGTGATGTAACTTCCTTTAGGGTCACATGATTTAATGGAGTGTTATTTAACCTGTGTTCATTACTTTGCTCTTGTTGCCTGAAAAAGTTTGTTTTAATAAATATGGATGAAAGCATTTACATCATTTAACATTTAGTGTCTGATTCTTGATTTACCATTCTGCTTCTTCCTAGTATTTGTATTACTAGTTAATTAACCTCTCATACTGAAACTCTGTACCTTGGTTGCGCTAGACAAGAGCCTGAGTCCTCTACATCAACTACCAGACTACAGCATGGGTGCATTTTAAAGGAATTGTGAGCTTCAGTGCATTTTCAAGAAATTATGGGCTTCAACAGAACAGAAGTTTACTGCTGCTCATGCTGTTTGTTTACAAAGTGCAACTGTTTTGTTTAGAAAGTGGCTGTCACTGTTTGTGCTAGAGAATGCAAAAGCAGTGTTAGTAGCACAACAGGTAGGATAGTCGTATTGGGTGTAGAATGCTGTGAATTCTACTGTCACATATTGTAGATGGACTGTAGATAATGTGGTGCACTTTCAAGGTAAATAGGGGTACTGAGCTCTTGAGAGTGTCTGTGGATGAGATACCTAGTAACTATGAACTTGTTGATGGCTTGCCAGCTATTCCCAGTTACAATGCTGCCTTGTAGCTATGAACCTATTGTTGGTTTGCAGCTATTCCCAAATGGAAGGCTATCAGCTTGCCATTTTTAATGTAATATAGGCAATTTATTTTTCAAGGGCAGCAGGCACTGCATTTGTAGCAACCTCTTCATTAGTTACATATCTCTTTGATGTGGAATTCTTCAGATGACTTTTACTTCTGCAGGGATTGTACCTATTGATTGATATTGAGGGATTGTAACAGAAGTCTTAGAGGCCTTTTGCGCTTGAAATGTTCTGAAATGGACAATTTTGTCATTATCTGTTCATATATTTTGTTTTATTATTTACTGAAAAAAATATTAAAAACTTCAAACACACTCTAACAAATGATATGTTATACAAGGAATATAATTTAATACAATCAGGAAGGTAAATCAAAGAGCACATGCATGTGGGTGTGGCCCTAAACATATGTGCAAGGGGCCTATGGTTTTAAAACAGCCTAAAGGTAAATGTAAGCTACCACTAGCCAGATGCATTTTCTTTGAATGTGGGTTTCAATGCAGTCTCAATGAATGTGTTTCAAGGGCAGAATTTTATTGTTGTTCATGCTAAGTCTGTTTTCATTGTGACACTGTATTATTTTGTTTAGCAAATGTCTATCATTATTTGTGCAATAAAATTTGAAATAAACGTTTTAAATTAATTCCAAATATCTGTAATTATTGTAGAAGTAAAGAAGAAAATTGTATGTACACTATCAGGTTTGAACAACATATATGATAACGGGAAGAAATAAAGTAATGGGACATTGGAATGGCTATATGTGTGCATGTGGGGGACTGTTGTGGGGGGAGGATCCATTGCCCTGCCAAAGGCCTCATTTTGACTATGATCTGGCTCTGTGTATGAATGTTGAGTAATACATACATTAGTAAGCAAGTATAACGTTCACAACAGTCTTTCATAATCCAAGTCTGCTTTCATCAATTTAATGAATGTAAGATCAATGTAGGTCATCATGGCTGAAATATGTGTAAGTCTCATAAACACAATGCAAGTATAAGTGTGGATCTATAATTGTTATACTGTCTTATGGCTGTAGGGTTAACACTGTAGTGACGACACATGGGAGTGGCACTAATGCTTTTAATGTATATTTATTTTTTGAATGTACATTCTAATGTTTTTGCAAACCTTGACAGCTGAACTCAGTGTGCTGATACATGATAGTTTTATAAGGCAGTTAAATATACATTCCGTCTTTATTACATAGACTTTTACAACATTGACAGAAGTGTGATAAGTCAATATAATGATGTTTTGCCTATGTGTGGGTTCAAATCTTAGTGTAGTCTATTTTGGATGGTATCTTGGCAGTTATGCATTTCCTATTGAACCACTTATATGGAAAGATATATGTGGTTGAAAAGGCATACATTAGAATTTTTATACATCTAGCATGGTTGTGGTATGTTGAAGCCTTTATCCCTTAGGCTGAGAATGGCTGCTCATATCCCTATTACCTGCAAAGTTTCTAGAAACATCATACTTCTGTTAATAATGATATATGAATAAATGCTGGGTAATACATAACAGTTGTTACCTCTACAGTTTAAATTACACAACATTCTGTTATATTATATACTAAACATAAGAAATGCTAATACTGCAGTAATACATCCTCTTTTTCACTTTGTAGCTGATGAAACCCACACCTGAAATCAAGCACTGTGCACAGACAATTTGCAAAGACTTGAGCAGTTGAGGGAAATAGGTATGTGTTATCACTTTCCGTTTTACTTATTCCCTGTATTCTTTTAGTAAAGAGCCTCTGTGGACATTCCACTTGTTGGATATGTCTGGTTAGGTACATACTAAAGGGGGTATTGTACTCAATGATAGATCTGATGACTACCAAATACAGTGGAACAATGACTTCCTAGGACCTAGATACCATACCTTTGTTTATAAGTTGTGCAATATAGAATGATTTCCTCACTACTGTAGACATGTGATGGTCAAAGGCTAGATTGCTGTCTATGTGTGTCCCTAAGTCCCTGACTATTGTTCAACTCTAAGGGATGTGTTGCCGATAGTTACCAGGGGTGGATGACTTGCTGAAGGGTACTATTATGCATTTATTGGCATTTAGTTTTAGTCCATGGCTCTGATAGCAGTTGTTTTTCTGTGTTATCCCTTCCTGGAGAACATTTGTGTCAGTGTGGGATTTAATGACAGCTCCTAATTTGCAATCATATGCATATTTAGTCAGCAAGAGACCACTGACACTGACCTTGACTTCTGAGAAGTAAATGGCAAAAATGAATGCTCCAAGGATCGATCCCTGAGGGACTCCACTTGTGACTGGCCTTTTTGCAGTGGTGAACTCCCCAATTGTAACTTCCTGGGTCCTGTCTGTGAGCCAGTTGGCTATCCATGGGGTGACATACAAATTTGTACCTAACCTCTTGAGATGGTCAACAATACCTCAGTGGGGTATTGTGTCAAACGCCTTGTTCATGTCAAGGTAGGCTGTGTGAACCATTTTGCCTTCATCCATTAACTTGGTTGACCTTCTCAAAGAAGTTCACCAGACTGAGTAGGCCTGACCTGCCCTTGTTGAAACCAACCTGGGTTAGGTCCAGTGTCTTGAGGTTTACTATATCATGATTGATAATTTTCATGATAATTCTTTCCATGGCTTTGCATGTAAGACTAGTGAGACTTATGGGTTTGTAGTTTCCAGGGTCTGTAGATGGCCCACCTTTGTACAGAGGGATGACTGTTGTTCTCCATTCATTAGGCATGGAGTCCGTTTGTAGGCTACAGTTAAATAGCAATTACAGAGGGTGTGGTATGTCATATTTCATGCTATTTAGAAGGGACCTGTTCTCTAGTGATAATAGAGGGAGTTATATTTGATGGTATTTCCTGAGGGAGAGAGGGGTAAAGTTGGAGCTGAATATGTCGGCCAGTAGATTTGCTACATCTTCTGGCTCAGTATCGGTGGCTCTATTTATGATGAGCTCTGCACACAATTGTATATTGACTTTGAGGATGTGGACATAGCTAAAGAAGGCCTTGTAGATATCCTTGGCCTTGGAGGCCCAAATTTATCTCAAATTTGACTTTGGTAGACTTTATTTATCCTCTGAGTCGTTTGTTTAGTTTGAGAGTGTTTTTTTGTGCTTGGCAACTTCTTTCAGGACATGGCACAGGCCATGCAGGACTCTTTCTGGGAGATTGCTACAGAGATCTTTGTGAAGTTTGACCCCATCAAGGTGGTCCCTTAGAACTGTAAGTATTGCCTGTGTAGAGCACTTTTGTAATTCCCCCACTATGGTGTTTTTCTTATTCAAATATTTACAGTCTAGGCATAGTTGTGCAGACTCATGGTTTTCTGACATACATCATAATAGGCACTGCACATATCATGCTATATTAATCTTTATATTGCTGCTGCAATATGACACACATTCCAAATGACACATGCAGTAGCCATTATCATGCTGTAATTATTGTATACATTGCTGCAATATTTGCACCAATATATGCTGTCATACCTCACAATTGTAACAAATTACTCTTTTTGGGGTCCAAATAATGGGGTGCCACAATTCCTGAGTGGCACCCCTTCATTTCCATTTTTTTCCAGCTTTTTTAAATTTATTTTCTTTCACACCTTTTGAGCTGAGCTTTGCTTAAGGTATTTGGCTGGGCTGTTTAGTTCAACAGAGCAGCTCTGCTTAAGATTGCTGGGCTGTTTAGTTCAAAGGAGTATTTTTTATCTGCTGGGCTGTTTCAGAGTGTGGAATGATGTATTTGCTTTGCTTAAGTTTGCTCCTGCTGGAACGGAGCTGTGTGTGTGTGTGTGTGTAAATGCCCCCAAGGGAATATACCTGGTGGCTATAGGTATTCATGTTCAAACCCTGTACCATGGGTACAGGTAAAAAGAGCCTAAAGTCCCTAGCCACCACCACTTGTGTATTTATGCCTCATATTTTTGTTCTATTCCTCATAAAATTTGTTGTTCCAGATTTTTCTGGCAAATCACAGAAGGATTGAATTCACTAAATATTGACAGGCCTTTGAATTTCAGACTTCATATTCTTCAGAAAATAAATGTTAACACAAAACCTTTTATTCTAGCAATTTTCTAAGTTTATAAGATCAATGTTTGAAATTTGTCCCGATTTTGGGGCTGTATTTCCCCATTATTGACTTTGTCCAGGTTTTTTGTGCTAAGACATTGAAAGCTATGGTGAGAAGTGAGAACTGAATTTAGTAAATGATAGCCATTTAAGTTTGTCTTCCTGTCTTTCAGAAAACTGCTGATTTGGCATAGTGGTATGCTGCTCTGACTGTAGTGCACAGGTGCTGGGTCAAAACTTGGCAGTGAAATGCATGGTGGGAACACATTTTATGCTTTTCAAAATTATACAAGCAATGTTTAAAATGTGTTCCAGATTTATGGCTCTTTGCCCCGCCCCTCAAAAAAACAAAAAAAAAACAAAAAACTGAAATTGAAAATTAGTGTGAGAAGCTGGGCAAGATGCCTATGGCTTACACTACTGTCATTATATATATATATATATATATATATATATATATATATATATATATATATATATATATACACACACGTGTGTGTGTGTGTGTGTATGTGGAGGTACACTTTTATGATGGAAATGTTCTGAGTTGGGCAGTTTTGTCATTATTGGTTCAATCATGCATTTTGTTTCATTGCCTACTGTAAAA
Source organism: Protopterus annectens (assembly GCF_019279795.1). Classification (NCBI taxonomy): domain Eukaryota; kingdom Metazoa; phylum Chordata; order Ceratodontiformes; family Protopteridae; genus Protopterus; species Protopterus annectens. The sequence goes on from NC_056748.1 coordinate 200,305,927, forward strand.
ATGTTCAAACAATATGTATTATACAAGAAATATAATTTAATAAAGTCAGGAAGGTATATCAAAGAACACATGTATGATTCCTGTTTTGTGTGCAAGGGACCTTAGATTTGAAAACAGCTCAAAGGTAATCTTTATCCACCACTGGCCATATGCATTTCTTTGGATGTGGTGTGGGTTTCAATGCTGTTTCAGTGAATGTGTGTTTCAATGGCAGAGAAGTTTTAATGCCAAGTCTATTTTCATTGTGAGACAGTATTGCTTTGTTTAGCAGATATCTATTAGTGTTTGTGCATTGTGCTATAAAATGTAACAATAGAATCCAAATAATCATTGTAGAAGTAAAGCAGTATGCACACATTAGTGTTTATGGTAAATGGGGAGAAATAGCCAGATAATGGGACATTGGGATGGCTGCAGGGGGACTCTGGTGCCATATTTTGGATGTCTGTTCTTCAATTTGTGTTTGAAAGTTGGTGTCCCACAATTACATTGGAGTGGGTGGGGTTATATAATTATGTATGCAAATTTTATGTTAATCAGCATACAAATTTGTACCTATTTTTCATTAGCCTTGGCCAGATTTTTGATGTTTCAGGTTGAGAGGTATTTATGCAGTCATCACTGTATACCATTGTTCCATATGGGCAGAAGTGCTTCTTCTTAAATGTGTTTGTGTGTGTGTGTGTGGGGGGGGGGGAGATGTACCCTATGCATGCAGTGCAACGTGATATTGTTCTATGTGATAGACTCTGGCACTGTATATGACATATAACTGTTGTAGTTTGCATAATGCAAGTGTCACTCAAATGTTCTATGTGTGCTGTTCCTGTATATACTCTGGAGGGATGACAGCAACTCACATACTGCATTATTCACAATACAGTGTGTGAGGGGTCAAGTTTGTTTATTTGCCCAAATTATCCATTGTGTAAGCATTGTACCCATTTGCATATTGGTTTTTGTTGTCTTATGTCTGTTCAACAACAGACATGTCCTTGATTTTGTAATTTATTTAACATTCTTTGGTCATGCTGTCCCACTGGCAGAATGACTTTGATGGTGGCATGTACTGGCAAATACTGTGCCATGCTGTATTACAGTACTGTGATTGTTTTATAAGTACATGTATCCTAGGCATACTTCATTGACATTCACTGGTCTATTACTGACTATATGAATTTGGTGCTTTGTTTAGCATCATTCATTACTCCCTTGCTTGTCCATATCCTGCATATGCCAATAGCCAGTCTTTTTGATTATAGTCTATATTATGACATGTATACACTGATTTACATGCATGTCCATGCATTTCTAGTACGTATGCACTGGTTTACATGGATGCACATGTTTATGTCCATAATATTAATGACACACAACCACCCCTGTAATATGTGACTGGTTGCATGCTCTTTTTTCCATGCTTGTGTGCTGCACTCATGTACAGAAGACAATCTTTGATCAGTCCTACAGATGCACTGTGCTATTTACATCAATAATGGTGACTGTGCCACCTGTTGTATTATGTTTGCATGGCAGTATATGCATGTATGTGATACTCAAAACTTTTTTTGTTGTGTACCTATGCCACTTGCTGTTTAACTGTCACTCATAACTGTGTTGATTGTGTCATTTATACACACACATGTTTATAGCCATCTCAATGCACTATGCCCATGTGTCAGACACTGGACATTTGCTTTAATGTCCCTTGCAAAGACTCAAATTCCATCTTGTGTTTATTTATTTAACATTTGTTTACTGGGAAAGTCCGACTTGGAACAAAGCCAATTTTCAGTGAAGGCCTGGGGAGAAATGCTCTAGATACGTGCCTTTGTAATGTGGGAGGAAACTGGAGTACCCATAGGGAACCCACACAAACACAGGGAGGACCTGCAAACTCCGCACAGAAGGTACCCCAGCTGGGAATCAAACTAGAGAACCTCTTGCTGTGAGGTGACAAGGCAACTACTGCACCGTCCAGGTATGTGCACTGTGTCACCTTAGCTAAGGTTGTCCTGCTTTATTCTGTGTCTACTTTCTCTTGCTATTTCCTCACTGATGTGGTCCTGTATTGTTCATCTCCCTTCCCTCTTCTAGTTTTGGCTACATGTTTCACATATACATGGCATATGTATATGCTTGCCTTCCTCTACATGATCATCCTTGCCATGTAGGTATACTGGTAGAATATTATCTTGTGCCCTTGTGCCAGCATTTTGGGTATTATACACATGCAAAGCATATGCACATAAGGTGGTAGCAATTCAGTTGATTCCATCATCTATGCTTTGCCAATATTAAGTTGTGTAACACTAATTTTGAAAGAAAGATAACATGCTTATAAAATAATAAAAGCACAGTACAGTGATATTGTACTTCACTGTTTATATCAGTTGTGAACCCATCACTTTTATACTGTAACAATTCACCCTTTAGTATACTCCAACCATTTAAAATTTTGCAAATCCAAATAGTCTTGCTTAATACAGACCTGCGATGACAATGAAAAACTCAGTACTTTTTGGGAAATACTAGACAGTTAAGAATATACCTGTCAGTAAAATGCCTGTCTTTACAGCATGTGTGTACATTTATCAACCAGGTGGTTTTGTGGAAGTATCCCCTGCATGAACCTCTGGTAAAGGTTGGACATGAGCTAAATATGTAAATCATATGTACTACCTGGGTGGTAAAAGACATATTGTAGATAATACCCTGGGCATTTTAGAGCACCTGGCAGTTCAGGGAGTGGAAACCATTCCTGGGTATGTGTTGTAAGCCCTGTGGACCAAGTGAGGCCTTGATAGCCAGCTGGGTACAATTTATGGTGCCCAAGACCTTGGTGAAATGGGACAATTCATAAAAGACCCTCATGGTATTGATTCTCTCATCTGTTGCCCATATTAACTAGATATGCTCCTCTGCTGTTGTAAGCATACTGTCTACGAAATTATTTTTGACTTGCAAGGCTGATGATCTCTGCAATATCAGCAATGTGTCTTCTGTGGGTTAATGGAAGAACCCGGTAACTAAGACAGTGAATGCAACAAATACCATTATGTCTACAGGAGTCCACATACAGTCCATACCACTCAAATCCACTTGCAAGCAGCACATTTCAGCTTGGTCCCTTACTGTATCGCTGTCCACCAGGAAATGATTCACTCTCTGTTGGCTGACAGGTGACAGCAGCATTCAATACTATGAGGATATCGCTAACAGTGGCTCACAGCACATGCTGCTGTGTTACTGCTGCTGCTATTACTAGCACATCTCCTCTTATGTATAGTACAAATCCAAGCATTGATAATGAATGTGTGGCTGTGCAGCACCACCTATTTATACATCTCTGAATAGTTCTGCCATTTTGTGATTCTTTGTTTGCATACTCAGTATGGTTAAATGTAAGGAAGATCCTCATTTACATGTTATTATGCACTAATTAGCATGCATTGCATACTCTGCTATTTTAAGTATTGTGCAGCTGTGCAATTTGTGTCTTAGAATTCCACACAACTTGTGCAAAGCCAATATCGATGTTATTTTACACTGCAAACTAAGCTTTCCCTCCATGAATTCTATTACTTAATAATGATATTTAATTTCTTCCTAGAATATTTTCAAAAATATGTACTGAATTTCAGATATTATAGCTGGTTTAATAACATATAGTCATTGTTTAAATGATACATTTAAGTCCCTCCATGATTTTGTCATTCACAATCTTGGCATAGTAGTGTATAAAACTTATTATTAAATAACTATAACATTGTCAGATTAAGAATGACTTCCTAACAATGTAGAAGAATAACAAATTCCTGCAATGAAACACTGCAGCTTTTATTATTGCTGGGGACTGATGCAATTTATGTCTACATGGGTTTAGCAAAATTTATAAATCAGAATAAACTAATAATGTCTTTTTTAAACTTATCTTAATGAGGGAACTGATGTCTTAAGATTTAATGATTTAAAGATGTCATGTGCACACAAACATGTTTTGTACTAGAAATTACTTAGTGTCTTTCAGCTTTTTCCCGGTTAGGGGTCGCCACAGCGGAACTTCGGTCCGCTAATGATTGGTAGTGGATTTTTACGTACCGGGTTACCAGCCCTGATGCACAACCTTCAACGAAGGCACGCCCCATTCACGTATGCCTCCACACAGAAGACGCTTTAGCTGAGAATTGAATGGGACAACGTCTTGCTATGAGGCGACAACGCTACCGCAGCACCACCACCACAGTTGTACTAGAAATTACTTGCATGTGAATAATGCTCAGTTTTGATGTCTTCCTTGATTCCCTGAGCCAATGTTTCAATGTCTAGATTGAAAAAAAAAAATGAAAAAGTGGGCAGACTTCTGTTCTTTCTGGTTATGTTTTTAAAGATGCAGCTAGGAAGCGTGCACGCGTGTGTGGGCATGTGCGTGGATCTGTGTCATGTGTGTCTGTATGAGTGTATGTTTGTAGCTGGGAAATAAAAATATATTAGAACTGCAAGGTCTTCAATAAGGACAATTAATGGGTCTGCACAATTTGCCTAATAGGTGGTACAGTGGTGCAGCAGGTAATGCTCTCAACTCACAGCAAAAGGCTCAATTCTCAGCTGGGGTGGAGTCTGTGTAACGACAGAATTTCTTCCCTGTTCTCTGTGGGTGCTCTGGTTTCCTCCCACATTCCAAAGACATGCAGTAGGTGGATTGAATATGTTGTTTGTGTGGTACAGAGGAACATGCACAGCAACACTAGTTACCCAAGCGGTGTGAACATTGGCTCTATATGATTGTCACTATTGGTGTCCCCTTATGCAAAAATGGTGATGAATTACTTTCTTAGCCTAATACAATAACATGTATTTTGTTAAAGATTTGATTTGTAATAAAGAGTGCATTTATTATTTGGGAAAAATATGGCTGCTCAAATATTGTTTTGTGTTATGCATCTATAGATAAGAATCACACTCATCTGGGTAATTTAATTTAGAAATTATACCGTTAGGCTTTTCGCTATTACTGACTACATATGTTGTAATCAAACTAAGAAAGCTTATAGATCTATATGAATCACACCATCATGAGATTTTTAAGAAGTAAGTTATAAGAGAAGATTTCCAGGAATTTGGGGGAAGTTAACTAAGAAAAATTTCATTAAAAGGTTAGTAACTTTTGGAAGCATGTCTGTTTTACAATTAGTTGCATTTCCCATTATACTCCTGATGCTAAAGTTACAAGTACCTTTTAGCAAAAAATAAATACTATAGTGTACATTTTTTTAGTTTCACTGTTTTCTCAGTTTTTTCTCAATGGATACACCCATAAAATTATGGCATAGTAGGTACTGGGCAAATAATTACATACAAATGAAAAGCATTACGGGGTAAGGAAAACAACTTACTTCTTTTGAGGAGCAACTTCTTACTGCATCATCACGTATTAATTTTAAGGCTGAATTTCAAAAGAAAGATGCACACAGCACAGTGCACTGAAAGAAGACATCAGCAAAGTGCTGGTGGATGTGGTTCCAAAATGGATGTAATATCAAGCACAAGCATTGATTATTCAGTGAAGGGTAATTGTGGACTCCAGGATCACATGCTGGATTCCAAAACAGAATGGGTACACCTGACAACAATAAAATGCAATAAAGAAGAATGCCCAAAGTTTTACGAATGCACTTGATGGAAGCCATGGGTGCTATCAGTTTCACTTAAAGAATTTAGACAAATTATTCTTCATACCTGCAGATTAACACAGCACTTACATTTAAAAATGCAAGCTGCAGTAAATGCTCGTCAGCAAGCTGGGGTTCTACAAGCTATATTAGAAAATGATCTGCAATTGTGTCCCAGAAGGCAGCCAGCATGACACTGAGCTGGACTACAGTTTTGCTTGTTCTCTGACCAGAAAATCACAGATAGATACAGAATAGATACAGAGCTCTTGCAGACTATGTGTAGGATGTGTGCGCCCCACATGTTCTCAAAAGTGTGAGTCTGGGTATACTAGTCTGGTACATTTCAGTGACATATGGGCGATGATGTAGGGGTGTCCCAGATAGCCAGTACTTGCACAATAAGACAGTTCCTGGCAGTAATTTGCTGTAAAACTGATAAATACTTCCACTTCCCAACAGCATCCATGGAGTACAGGACTGCCATGGAACAGTTAAGCCCATAGTTTAAGTCAATCATTTTTCTTTTTCAATAATGTATCATACTTGGTACAGGTCAAATGCTGCTTAATGCTAGGCAATTATCAACCTTAGACAGACTGTATGGGAGGGGAGTAAGCGTGAACTGTATATTTTCTTTAATGAAGTCAATTCCCTCACAGATTACCTGAAATTCACTATGGTAGAATCCACTTATAGGGTTACTTTTCTAGATGTTTTATAGAGAGGTTGAGTACTGGCAAACTTAATACTGGTGTTCACAGGAAGTCCTGTTACAGGAATACATTGTTACATAGAGGGAGTATGCACCCGAAATATGTCTTTAAAAACATTATTAAAGGACAAGCAATTAGAGCATTCAGGCTTAACTCTACACAAAAGGGATATGAAAATGAATTGATGAATTTAAAAGGTAGATTGATAGCCAGGTCATATAAGGCTGATGAGGCTCTAATGGATTCAAGGTATCCAATGTTAAAAGAATGATACAGCTTGCCCATATTTTTCTGATATGGGCAGCAGCACATACTCTAGTAGACCAGACTCAACACAAGTAGTTAGTTAAACTAATTCTGCTTAGAAATTCCCTTTGTTTTTTACACATAATGTTGAGAATGTCAAAGAGATTATTTCTAAACATTGGGGGGTCTTGACTGTTGATTCACAAATTAAAGAGGCTGTAGGTGAAAATCCTCAATTTTTATTTAAGAATAAGAAGAAATTATATATAATTTTGTGCTACCCCAGAACCACTGAAGCCCACAGTAATGGTCTCGAACATAAAGGTACATCTCCTTATCTGTAACCACAGTATGTTTGTTCATCCAGTTACTTCTTATTGTTATGTTTTTGATGTGGAGGCTAATTGTAATACTGAACATGTTGTTTACCTTGCCCTGTGTACCCGCTGTCCTGCCTTCTATGTTGGTAAAACTGACAGAAGGCTTAGGGACAGGGTAAGGGAACACTTATATCAAATACGTATTAGGTCTAGTACCAATGCTTTGTCTAAACACGTCCTTGAAACAGACACCTCACATACATTTAAGTTTATGGTTCTCCAGGTGAATACCCGCAATATGAGGGGAGGTGATGTTAGAAATTACGCCGAAAGAATTGAAATGAAATGGATTATCAGACTTAAGGCACATGTCAGCCCAGGTGTGAATGATAAGATTTCTTTAAAACCTGTTTTAAAAACAGGAGAATAGTTGTGAGATAATTTGACATATTTGTCTTTTATATAAAAGTTTCAATTTTCTTTTCTTTTAGTTTTAAGGAACTTTGATATATTTTTTAATAGTGATGATTTAATGTTCCAATTTAGTCTTTAGGACATATGGTTATATATTTTTTTCATCAGTACTAATTTAATTTATTTTTTTTTTAACTGCAGGAAATGATGTTACTGACTAATTGCATAATTAATCAATATGTTATATAAGGGGGAGTAATTGCTTGATTTTTTGTTAATGGTCTGAGGAAGCCTGTTAGCGAAAGCACTCACCTGTTTTCTATACTCAATAAACGCTCATTGAATTTTTTATATGGAATGTGCTGTTTATGGATTCATTCTACCTGCTGTCTCAGCGTCGTCTCTTTGATGTTTATGACTTTATTCTGCTTAGGTTTGCTCCTCTGCTATATCGTTTATTTAACTAGCTCTATGCCACTGCCAAAATTCCCTGTATCTTTGGAACAATTGACTACAGCCATGTATCACACAACCCCCCTGCAAAAGATGACACTGAATTGTACATCAATAGAATGGGGTAGCCATCACTCAGTTGTGAGATAGTGTGCTCTGCAGATGGCCTCATTATCAATATCATGGCAGCACACACCTGTAGTGTGCATGGTGCTGCAATATGGAGGGAAAATGAGCTAAGAGACGCTTTCCAACAGGGTGGCATTCAGGAGGGTCTCTTACTTGGTAAGAATAGAACCACAGCTAAAATGTAATCTGAACCAAGATCTGTCAACAGTAAGTAAGGTGACTACATGTGTGGTTTCTTCTACAAACTAGGGACTGTGGTTGTCCACTTGAGCCGTGGCTCATGCTCCCATTCATATCCCCATCTATGTCTGCTGAGGATGCATGCAACAGAGTGCATACCTTGACATATAACACCATTAATCCTAGAGTTGGATCCAGCACAAGGCAAGCTAGGCAACTGTCTAGGGCCCAGTGCTTGTCAGAAGGCCTGGCTGGCCTTCAAAATAAAATAAAACAAAACAAACTGTAAAAAATACTTGGTTGCCTGTCATTTACTTATTGCTTTTCAAAATTAAATGCTTTCTGGTCACCTGCCACTTGGAGCTTTTTGCTTTAAATTCGCTTCTGTTTGGAAAGCACAGGCACACCAGCCATTACATCTGAATGTATGTTGTTTGCTCCAGTGTGGGAGATTTGACTTTGCATGTGCTGAATCAGCATTTGAAATTGCAGCAAAGCATGTTTGGATGTAAACAGCATCAGTGTGGCAAGACTGCAGCTAGTTTGGATGTGCTGAAACCTGAAACAGAATCAACATCAGAAATTTGGAGTGAATGTGCTAACTCAGCTTTTTGTTTTAAATGTTCACAAGTGCATGTTGTACCAAACATTATTTTTGTACAAATGCTGTTTGGCTGCAGTGTAGGAGATTTTGACTCTGGGTGTGCTAAAACAGCATCAAAAGGTTGCAGCCTGTATGATTGTGCTGAATAGAATCAGAAATCTGGCATGGCAAGATTGCAGCTTTACAAGTGAGTAGGTTTGAGCAGCCATCAGAGTGTGTGTGTGTGTGGGGGGGGGGGGGTGAAATGCCCCAGTTAGGGACACAGTCTAGTTAAGGGACTTTTTCATTGTCAAACCCTGAGTCTTAAGTTAGGGAAGCTATGCCCCCTGCACCCCCCAATGTGGGGGGACCCCCTAACTACATATACTAACTCCAGGATCGCACTATAGTGGGGAAAAGAGCATATACCTTTTACTAGCCTTACAGTACTCTACACAGTGCCATATATATGCTACATTTATTTCAGTGAAATGAGATTCAGTGAAATGAGTTTTCAGTGATGTGGTCAGGGTGAAATTAAATTCAGTGAAATGAGATTCAACGAAACAAAGTAGACCCATATATATATAAATATATATATATATATATATATATATATATATATATATATATAAAATCAATATAGATATAGATGTATATATAGATAGCTATATATTGCTAGAATCAGAGCGGCTGCAGCCAACTGGTGCAAAGTGTTAGGACTAGTGTATGATACATGCATGCCAAAGAAGATAAATACACACATAAATATATAGACACAGATATAGATGTAGGTAGATGTAGATATACATATAGATATATATTGCTAGAATTAGAGGGGCCACAGCCAATTGGCACAAAGTGTTAGTAGTAGTGCATGACAGAAGAATGCCAAAGAAGCTTAAAAGTAAGGTGTACAAAACAGTGGTGCAACCAGTAATACTGTGTGGTACAGAAACCTGGGCAGTAAAGGCACAGCAGTTGATGAAACTACAGGCGATGGAGACAAAGTGCCTGAGATGGGTGGTAGGGTGCACCCTGTGGGACAGAGAAAGGAATGACAACATAAGAGCATAAGCCAAAGTAGCTCCAATTACAGAAATGGTCGAAGAGAACAGATTATGGTGGTTTGGGCACATGTGCTGGAAAGCAGTAGGCAATCTGCTGAAGAAGATTTGGGAAAGACAGAAAGAAACCAAGAGGAAATGAGGGCATCCAACAAAGAGGTGGCTGGATTGTGTGAGAGATGACTGCTGGCAGTCAAGCGTGATCATCAAAGAAGGTAAGAGACCCTCTTTGCTTAGGGAGGGATGGCGACAAGTGACACTGCACCCCAACCCCATGTAGAAAAAGGGGGTTGATGATGATGTATGTATTTGTATACATGATATAATTATCGGTGCAGTTAATTATGTCACATTCTTTGCAGAGCACACAGATGAATATGGGTTAAATGATACAATTGTACATTAAAATACCTACCTACTTAATGCTGCACACACCGTTAGAATTGTTTTATGATGTACTCCATTGCACATGATGATGAGATGATCATCTTTCAAATCATACAGCAGGACATCTGAACTTTGTACTTGCCATGCATTCATTATTGCCAATCTTTTTGACTTAAAGTACATACCTGTGACATTATAGTATGGTTTACGTGTATATTCAGAGCTCACACATGGAAGAACTACAGGACCTCGTTTTATATTCTGTTGTAGTACAGCACATATAGCTAGGCAAGTAGGGTCCTAAATTCTTGTGTAGGTATAGGCTGCTTTTTCAGGCTCAAAGCTAGTATCCTCTCAGTTGCTGAGAGATATTCTTGTGTGAAAGGTAATTATGCATGGTCATGTATAACTACATTTAGGTAGTTATGGTACTAGGTCTTGCTGTGCTGTGTTCAGATCTTGCCATTATCCAAGTCTTGATTAAATGTGATGTAAAATTTCATACGAAATTAACAGATTTTAGAATATTTTTCTACTGCTTTTATATTCTTATAAGTGCTGAGGATATAGGGCACAACCCCTCTATGTGCATTGAATAATTATACTGGCTGGAGAAGAACTGATGAGAGAGAGGTAGTGATTCTGTGTGTTTGCTTTGCTGCTGTGGTTGTTCCTTCAACTTTAATGGCCAAGCAATGCTTCCATGTAAGAAAATGTATGCAGTTGACTTCAGTAATTGCAATCATTTATACATGCTTCCTATCATACAACACCAATTATATATCCAAAGTATTGTTGTTGTTATGTGTACCTCCCATGCTGACCTCATGCTTATTTTTCCATTACAGGTTGCAGTGTGCTGATCATTTTTAAACTGTCTACTGCAATGTAAGCTTAAATTTGCTGACACAACCTAGATGATAGTCACATGTATTGTACATCTCCTTGGTGTGATAATGGTGCTTAATTAATTTCATGCACATGTTACCTGTTCAGCTGTTGGGGGTGGGTATCTCTCTCATTATTATGGCTGATAAGTGAGATATATCATTGTGTGGTGATTGGATACTGCTTTTGCATGTAGACTTAGCTGCAAATAATTGTACCAATTGCAATGCAATGTTTCACTACAACCCAATATTTCATACATATCACTTTACTCCCATGCAATGTTTATATGTGGAGGCTGGCTTAATAACACATACATTAGAGTTGTGATTAATTTACTTGTTTCACATGTCACTATAACATTATTTTTGTTATTGTGGTACTGACACCACAAATTGTATGGGAGTTTGTCATTCAAATAACAAGTCTATGAATTGAAGAGTTTGGCGTTTTTTATGTTATGTCTCATAGTTTGTGCAGTATGATTTCACATTTCATCCAAGCTGTGCTAGTGTTTCCTTCTTTTGGACAGCAGTTCAGTTTGGTGTGTGTGGCTTTATGCAATGTTGCCATTGCACAGTGTGCACATTACCCTATTATTACTCCTACAGTGCCACAAGAGGTTACTGACCAATATGTCACTATAAAGTATTGTTTTCCTCTTTGGTTGTTACAGTCACTCACTAGTCATATATCTGTCTATATCTATATCTATCAATCTATCTATATACATTTGCAAAGATGCCAGAAAGCAATTAGTGCCGCACATGCCCTTCTTTTATGACAGTGATGTCTACAATGTGACAGCTTCCATTAAAATTGTACTAGTCATTCATATAGACAGATTCTGTTAGATTTACTATAATATAATACATGTATGCATATCAATGTACATGTTTAATAAACATCCAAGGTGTGTGTGTGTGTATGTGTGTGTGTGTGTGTGTGTGTGTGAGTTTATTTGTTTGTACAGGTCACTGTTTTTTTAAACACCTTTACTGAATTATCACTTGTGACAGAGGCATAGTTACATTTATAAAAACGTAAGCTGCATTAACAATTTCAAATTAACAAACATTATGCTTCACATATATTGCTATATATTATATACTGTAACCTAAGCAACATTAAATAAATTATTGAATTCCTGCCCCTGTACACACCACTGTTGGTGATGTATTGACATGTTGCATGTAGTCTCATTGCTCTCTCCAGTTGCACATCCAATATATACAGTAACACATGTAGGAGTCAAAGTATGTTTAACACAGCTCTGCTCTTTTCACACAGTACACTCTCAAATGAAACATGTCATGTGCGTTATTACCTCATCTGACTGTGATGCAGTCAGAACTATGCTTGAACTTTGATGTGCTGCTTACACAGCTGTTTTGCACATGTATTGTCATCATCACTTCATCAGACAGAACAGTGAAATGTGCATTGTGACAGGACTGCATTTATTTCACATTGTTACATCGCAAATACAGATGAGATACAGTGCAAAATACGTACAGGGGCCACGTATGGGTAATTGTATACTGTATACATTAACATAGATTGTGATATTATCATACACTACCATGGCTTGTTACTACAATGTAACTGATTTATGTTACTGTCATGCTACAGAGTCTAGAACCTGAGCCAGCCCACCCATCCACAGACAAAGACATCACTGAACCTGACCTCTGTCAGTGGATTCAGACTCAGAAGACTGGAGAGGACAGAGAGATGATGGTGACGGCAGACTGGGACCATCAGGAGTACATGTTCCAGATGAATGATGATGACCTCTACCACCTCCACCAGATGACCATAGGGACTGGGTCCAAAATGTGGTCATTGACTTATTCCCAACTCAAATTAAGGGCATGATGAGTTAATTCGTCCAGGACATGACACAGGAATGTTTGAATCCTTCCCTGAGATTGCTTAGGAGATCATCCATGATGTTCAACCAAGTCAAGGTGGAACCTCAGCACTGTAAGTATTGTCTGCATTTTCCATTCATGTAATGTTGCCCCCATACTGTGTTGTTAATTAGGGGTTGTTTCATTTATATAAACATTTGTGTACTTTACCCATATTGAGTCATGCTTTCACTATGGACTTTGTGATGCACACTTCACAATGTGGCTATCATGAGGCCATGTAATTTATCTGCATTACACTACTGATTCCAGTATAACCATCCTGTTGCACAGACATACACTGCTGTACTTTATGATATCATTATTACAGACAGGCGGTTCAGTTAGCCTTGAAATCTGTATGTGGTCTGCCTAATCTGCATACAGTAGCCCATTATGTCATCATTATTTTCTTGCTGGACTTTGTCTGTCATAACTAGTGCATACTGCAGTCCTCCAATGACCACAAGGTTGTCATACTGACAGTGCCCATGTGAATACATTAACAGGTGATAGCTTATGGCATTTGGGCCATTACACACGCTAACATGTGTCCCAGTGTGATGCAATTCTTCTGTGATGGCATCTGCAAATATTTAACATAGTTGCCTAACTTGCATACATACTGTGTGCCATGTGGGCATTGAGGATGTCTGTAGAGTATCTGCCACAGTAGATAGGCATAAATTACTTGGATAACAGTATGTCACCCACTCCCATGTGCAATATGTCTATGTGACTACTGCATGTAAGACCTTTGTGTTCCTTGTATTGCTCAGTACAAATGTTTTTTTTCACCACATATACTTAGTGTATACTTGTCTCAGTGATATCTGGGATTATATGGGTTCAAATAATATGCGGAGTGATTTTTTTGTTAACCACTCACATGACATAGAACTTGCACTGTGTCCCAGTCCTGCTCAGTCACATTTTTATGATGTAAGACCACAGTGGTGTCTTTTGATTATTTTGCACACTGTGTACACCTATGATGCCAGTAGCAACTGTTGATATTCCCCTGCATTGCACATTCTACATAACATGATTGCACTGTTTTGCATTGCAGCTTCAACCCCCCCCCACAGACCCCTGTTATTTTGGAATAAAACTTTGTCTTATTCCACTTTGTGGTGTGCTTTAGACATGTACACCAGACTGACATTTTTTCAGTCGAACACAGTTACTTTTTATAACTACATGAGTTTGCCACCAGTTGTCATAGGTTTGTATGGCAGTACCTATGGTTATGTGACAGCTGACATTGATTTTGTTAGTAACTAAACTACATGCAGGTTTTATGTTGTACATGACTGTGTCATCTGTTTCAGTTGCACACAAGCTCCTTACATCCTGCCATAGGTGCATACTGCACGCACTTCAGACTTCATACTGCACGCACTTCAGACTTCCCCTCGCTGCAAGCACCTTGCAGCTTCTTTTATGAACCACTGGTAGTATTGTGTTGGGGACACATGCATGCATGATGGTTTAAATTAGATGACCCTGTCCTGTGTATTTATTTGACAGCTTTTTTGGACAGATTTTTCATTTTTGCCAGGGACATGATGTGGTCACTTACTATTAACCTTATAACTTTTGGCCATGTGGTACACATCTGCATGTCATATGTTTACAATAATGTGTATATGTTTACATACACCTATGTGCACTGTAGCACCATTGGCTTGTAGGCATACTGTGCTGATAGGAGACTTCTGCCACGCATATGTGATCTACACCTCACACTACGGTGGTAATTATGATGATTCCACCTGTCCTGTCTTGACTAGTATGACATGAATTCTCATGGCAAACTTGTCATACTTCCTGCATATTTATTACTGAATAACTTTGCTGTTGCTAATTTGTCATACTTTTTTACGTTTTTTCATGTATCTATATTACCATGACCTTTCTGCATGGAAACATACCACTGCATGCTATTGTTTGCAAGTATGCATGTCAGGCATTCTGTACATTCTAGTTGTCTGATGTGAATGCATGACACATATTCCCATTCCATACCTGATTAACATCTGTTTATTGGTTGACATTATAGTAACTGGCATGTAAGTCCCCCTGGGACAACAGCTTCTCCTGACCAACTGAGTGGTTGTTATGCCTACCTGACCATTACACCACCATTTGTCACACTGGCTGCAGGACCACTGCTTGTCTTTGTGTGGGTAGAGATTTCCCTCTGGAATAAGGGGTTGGGGGTTCTAATATGACCTCTGCTGTTGTGATCCCCACTGGATGATGTTTATTGTTTGCAATATATTACAATGTTGGACAGCAAAATGGTGCAGTAGTAGAGTTTCATTGTTCCCATGTGATGGCACGAGTTTCTTCTGGGCACCCCAGTTTCATCCCACATTTCAAAGACATGCAGTAGGTGGACTGGAATCTATAAACTAACCATAAGTGTGAGTATGCATGTAAGTGTGTGGTGTAGGAGAACTACTGCAGCAGGGCTAGCCACCCAAATGTTTAAACCTTGGCTCTAGATGACTGACACCCCAAACCCATGTGGATGAAATGGGAAAAAGGGGTTGTGGCTGGAAGGACGGATGCACTAAAATTTTGACTTTTCCCACTTAGTGCTTCCTGACACATCCCTACCACCAGTCCTACTCCTGTTTGTATGAGTATCACAATGTTTGCAACATCTCAGCACTGCTTTGTGAATTGGTACATGATGCATTGTTGTGGTGCACCGTGGCTTGCATCTCTACCCTGTTTATTCACTTCCCTTGACCCCTATTGTGTAGTCCATATGTGTGTTGTCTCTGTACCTTGCCTGCCCTTTTTTTATATTGCTTACCTTTGTATGTCCTCCAAGCTTTCTTTTCACTAAAAATGAAAAAAGTGAACTATTCCTGCCATGAAAAAAATACACCCCCCCCCCGACCTTCCTATTAACTCATCCCTCTTTTCTGGCCTTATTCTTAGCCCTCATCCTACTTCTGCTTTTCTATAACCCTGTTTCCTAGGGCATCTGCATTACTTCTGCCCCACATGTCTTACACACTTTTGCTAGCTGCAGTTAGTTCTGGCAATGTGGCAATTTATTCAACTTTGTCAAAGTAATATAATGTTTATGTACTTTTTTTTCAGGTTACAATACATTCCACAAAAATATAAGTGGTACTAAACTTTTCTGTTTCATTTTACAACATAATCTGCATTCTACTGTGGATAATTCATTTTATACTGGTGATAATGCTGATGTTCCTTTTTGCTCGGTGGCTCCTTTCTCACTTGTTGTGGTTAAGTATCACACATAAGCCTTGAAAGTGGGGCATATCTACATATGGACATTTCTCGTTAGGCATGCAGTTTCAGACATGTATGACATTAAGCCAACATTACTGATTACCTTTTCTAGTTGCATTACTATGAATTAGTAGTTTCATGCTGAGATGTATTAGCACATTACCTGCTTTCCTGCAAATGCTGAACTTAACGCTAGTGAGTTGTGTAAATTTTTTGGAATTCCTCTCTTAACGTGAGGGTTTCCATCTGCAAAATCTAGTTGACACTTTTATTTTATTTGGAAATAAAAAAGAAAACTATTACTGAAGCAGACTAAGGATGATATTCTGCAGCTATCAGAGGAGGAGCAGGAGACCACAATAGGCAGAAGAAACAGGCATGGGTGATGGAAGGTGCAACCACAAGTTTAGGCCCAGGCAACACAGCAGCACCTGTCACATAACTTTGAGTAATGACAAGTCACACACACAGAACTACATACATTATACATTGATGTTCAGGTGCTGTCTGAACAAAGCAGCATATATTACATCTGTTGGCAATTACTCAGTAGATGTACAGACTGAGTGTCAGACATATCAACATAATTCTAACATATAGCAGTATGAAAATATATGAATGTGTCATGACATGGACCATCAACTCAGGCCACAAGTGACATGGGTATGTATATAGACTCATCAGGATCAGTGGATGGGCTAATAGTGGACATGCTAAAAGCAGAGACAGATGACACAGGTCAGGAGAACATGCTTATATCACTTGCTGGATATCATTACTGATATATGCCACATATATATCGCTACAGTGCTACCAATGCTGCAGATAATAATAACTTACCAGGAGATCCTGTCCAGGTATGGCCCACAGAACCTATATAACAAGGAGCTGCTTATTATGTTGCATATGCAACA
This sequence comes from Protopterus annectens, assembly GCF_019279795.1. Lineage (NCBI taxonomy): Eukaryota > Metazoa > Chordata > Ceratodontiformes > Protopteridae > Protopterus > Protopterus annectens. The sequence goes on from NC_056748.1 coordinate 200,323,088, forward strand.
TACATGACATATGTGAGGAATACAAGCATAGCACACACCTGCCTTGTCCTTGTGGGAATTTATAACCAGAGATGAGGGCTGGAATGCAACTGTTGTAGGGGAAACAAAGGCATAAACACAGCATTATTACTCACATATTTGCCAGTATGTACCATTCCAAATTATATAAAACACACAGTAGGTAATACATGCGCATACCAGTTGGTTGTGGCTGAGATGCTAATGCTGGCGGCCCTATGCAGGGGTAGAAGGACACATTATTAATTGAGGACAACAACAGAAATAACAGCAATGATATGTAAAAAATAGAGATAATACCATACCACTGACACCCTCCCAAATTGGTGAGTTTCTCTGTCATCATGTAGATGCCACTGTGGGCAAATACAGAGAAAGCAAATAATAATCAGTTATGTATGCAGCATAGGCGCATGATAACATCTACTACAAAGAAACAGGTCACAGTAATACTCAAGTGATGTATGGTGCACATGTTGGCAGGATATCCTGTGTAAAAAAACTGCAACATTAATTCCAGACAACACAGTTATGCTACACAGTGTTGCAGCCTATGAACATGGTGGGGAAACATACCAGGTTTGTTGGTAGGTGAACTTGCATGACTCGTGGCCCAGAAGATGTACTTGTAGTTTACAATGTCAGGGAAATATCAATATGACAGTGTACACCACTGTCATGATGAGAAGCAAAGGCATTAATAGGTAATGGTCACAGTGACAGTATTTGAAGACATTCACCTGCCGTGTCCTGCTGTTGTGCAGAAGTGGATGGACATGTGCAAATGAATGCAGACATTTTTCATATTGGTTGTACTATCATGTATGTACGGAAGTTGTATAGCAACACGTCATTATACTCATATTGGTCATCATCACTCTGTGTGGACCCATGTGTACAATGCAAGTCTGCTGTAACACAAAAATAAAGATACATGAATATGCATGCTAAGTTAATCTATATACATCAATGTTATGCAAAGTAACACATACATATGTTGCCTGGAACACCTGCTTCAATCTCACCCGGGGTATGTGGGATGCCCCACTCACCATATGCAGTGATGTGAGGACATGTGTGATCTCATCAGGGCATGTCAATGGTAGGCCACCACTGGTGGCATCCCTCAACCTCTCATAATAGTGTACCCAGTTTGCTGCACAAAGAATCATGTCAGAGCACCACTAGCAACAGGTATCATGGGATCTGTTGTTACCTCCTATAGCATTAATCATGTTGGTGAGGTCGCTCCACACTTCATTCCTCCATACTGTATTTTTTTGCCCATCCAAGGAGTCTCTGTCCATATTGTTGCATTACATCTATTACAATTTTGTTTTCCTGTGATGAAAAAATTGTCACCCCCAGGTCTGTTTGCCATCTGGAAAAGGGTTATATGCAGATATTTACATTAATGTGGGGGCCTACGTATGGAAATTATTATGTTGACAGCTTATGCATATGTACCCATTCTGCAGGTCTATGGAATACCAAAGTCTCAGGAATACTTACTATCCTGTATAGTACTGTGACATATAAAACCATATGTGATATGAAAAGAATGCCAAGACTTAGAACAATAGCATTTCTTCTGATATCTGTAGAGGCTGTCTGTGGGATTTGAACCCATTACATTGGCTATTACAGTAGTGGAGGTCCAACCAAAACAACATTATGCCACACAATCAACAAACTCTGCACACAATTCACTTTAACATACTACACATAACCTATATGTAAGACAGAACTGTTTGAGGGGTGGCACTAATGCAATGAGAACCTAAACAGACAATTGTGTAAAAAAGCACAGTCATATTAACAGGAACTGTTATACATGAAAAGCGTATAATCAGCAGTGAATACTATATCCCCATCAGCAGAGAGTATCTGATAATTATCAATAGAACAACTCATGGAAAGCGATGTAAATCCTCTATATCCATAAGCATACCATAAGCATACTACACACAGTACATGTTAAACAGGCATGAACACAGATCTAGTTTTCTTGAGGCAGTAGTTCTAGTACATGCTTTAAGAAGCATCAGTGAATAAATTTCCATAATAGCAATATGAATACATACTACATAGCAACATACAGATGATATCACACTCTATGTTTCCATAGATAATACTACAGACTGTACTAAGTCACCAGCAATTCATACAGAAAATCTGTTAGCATCTCCATATGTTCTGTTAACTGTTGCTGTTTACATTTTTCTGTACAAGAGCATATGGAGAAGGTAATTCACATACATTTTTATATGGCTTACAATTTTCCCTAAATGCATCAATCTAAGCAGATGCACATACATTGCTAAGGAGTAATGATAACAAAGGTCTATAAGGAAAGAAACACATCCGACCACAGCAATGATAGCAGATATAAAACTACCTTTGTAGCTACAGATGAGTCAGGTATACCTGAAAGTAAGACCAGATAGATGTACACAGCTTTTAAGCCCCATTTGCACCATACGTAATTGTTGTGTCTTTCGGCTTTTCCCGGTTAGGGGTCGCCATAGCGGAACTCCGATCTGCTAATGATTGGCAGTTGAATTTTACATGCTGAGTTGCCAGCCCTAACGCACAACCTTCAACGAAGGTACGCCCATTCATGTTTCCACACAGAAGATGCTCTAGCTGAGAGTTGAGCCGGTCAAGGTCTTACTGTGAGGCCACAACGCTGCCGCAGCACCACCACCGCGGATCGTAATTAATGAGGATAATTAAAATTCAAGGTTTTGGAATTCCATTTGTGCACTTCTATGTAAGATCTAGAATTGGGTGCATTAACTAACAGCTCAGCATAATGGGAATGTGATCCATGCAAGTACCCAGTAGGTATCATTTAATGGGACCATATGTAGCACATGCCTGTTATCTTCAAATGAGCTGATAACATGCCATAAGTGCCTCTTTTAAACTGTGATTTTGATACATTTGCAGTTCAGACCGTTGCTACCTGCAAACTTAGTGGGACATCAGTGAGCAATTCATTGAACTGTGACCTATTCAACTTATCTACATTATCATCAAGATGGCTACTTCCAGGAGGCTTTAACATATCCAGTTGCTGAACTGGACTGGGGAGGACACCACCCAGATGCTGACCATCCATGATGGAATGGAGCATTGCTTGACAGCCAGAGCATGGACCTTTGTGATGATCAATTTATGGAACCAGATTGTGAGAGAACATCAACATCCTATGGGAATCTACAGGACTGAAGTGCAGGTTCCCAGTGTACGATGACCTACATTGGAAGAACACTGAGGCTCTTCATCGGAGAGTCATTGAGATGCAGATTCCTAAGGAAATGAGAGATATAGCTGTATCCCATATGTCAAATATACATCTTTTAAACCCATTAACTACCTGTTTTGACAATTAGCTCATCTTAATAATTTAGAAGGCAAGGTGATCATTCTCCTTATAATTATGTGTTCATTTCCATGAGGTTTATTTGTTTAATATTGTTTATCATGTACATGCTAATAAACTTTTCAGATGTTTCTGTTTTCCAATATATAAGGATATCATTTCACACATCCAGTAATGTCAAGTATCACTCACACCAATAGTGCTGATAACTATGCATTTCTCTATTACCCAGACTCCCAGCTGACTTGACCCTAAAACCTTCAGTAACTCAATTCAAAACAAACTCAAGAAATACTTCAAAACTCATTGGTTATGTCCTTGCACTAACCCCGACTAGTGACCTCTCTATTACTTAGGTGCCTTACCTTCAACTACGTCTAACTTTTTCTACCACACCATTTCAGGAAGGGTCAATTGTATAACTGCTGCTCATTGTGTCTTAAACCTGAATGTAATGTTATGTATATATAACTTTGAAAATAATGTTATGTTTTGTAAAGTGTTTTATAATAAGTTAGTACTATATGTGCTAAATACTGGTATTGCTTATGACTGTAATCTGCTTGAAACTAGCATTTACTAAATGTTCAATGTGTTTTTTCTCCCCGGGCCTCCGCTGAAAATGGACTATATCCAGTCGGACTATCCCTGTCAACAAATGTAAAATAAAATAAATAAATAAATGCCCATAATACTTGCAGAGTACTGTCCAGTCTACCTGTTTGTGTGAATACTAACTCATAAATAACTACACTAGTCCATTCTGCTTTACAAAGTGAACATTATTATTAAAGTCCCATTTGTTTCACACAAGAGCACTGATGCCTAACTAAACATATCTTCTACAGTGTAAAACCTGATGCTATCTGGTAGTGTTGTGGAGCATGAGGGGCTATAGAGTTTGTGTCAAATGTTTCCATATTCATCTGTTATCTGCAGGAATCCAGATAGACACACACAACAGTAGTTTGATAAGAAGGAAGGTGTGATGTATGCTGGCTCATCTTGTAAAGCACGAGGCCAACATGCATATATTTTGTCTATGTGTAAGTTCAAAGCCATGTAGGGGATAGCTCTCATTAAATTCGGATTGTTTTGTCTGTATAAACGTTTTGAAACTGCTACTATAGATACCTGCTTATTGATATTAATGGTTATTTTGCACATGCTTGTTTGTTGGACTTCTATGAACATCTCCATAATTCATAATATTCTGCCAGCAACAGCTTTTTTACTGTAGTTTTATGTGTAAAGCTTTGAACATACTGGGATAGTTCTGCAAAAAGAATGTGGAATATGATGACACTGGCAAACTGAATTTAAGGTATGTGTGCCACTGTTTATTAAGTCAAATTCAATGCCCTTCTTATATTTGGAGGGACTGAGATGCTCATATAGACATTTTTGACTGTAGAACAGGGACATCTCCTGATATGAGGGATGATTTTCACATATAATTTGTAATTTAACAACAAAATATACGTATACATTTTATGTCCTCCCACCTAAACTACATTTTTGTGTAAGTGATGTACAGTAATTTGTCTATTAACAGCAGCTATGTGTTACATGACAGTGTTCCACTGTTTGAGGTATGTCATTTTATAGTTGTGTTTTTGTGGTGTGACCACTGTGCTGTTATGCATTCATGCTTGCAATTCTATTTTCATAAATGCACAGCAAGTTGTACTTCTTGTAAAATATAAGCCATTATCTCTATCCCTGCGCATTCATACCTCTGATTTGTTTAACTGCCTTTCCTCTGGTTAGCTAAGCAGGTAGTTGACAGCATGCAAGTATAAACATTAAGAGTTGCAGGTTTGAATCTCAGGTTGTCCACTCTGTGTTCAGTTTTCTTCCAATGTGTAAAGGACTGTGTTTGTGAAATATTCAAAACTATGTATGGTGATTCTGTAATGCTGTTTAATTTAAAAGTTAGAGAACATGAGCTGAGCAATGTAGATGTTGATTACTCTGCCAGATTTTGTAACTAAAATAGATATGACGATTTGTACAGGATATTTTTTTTATTTATTTATTTTTTTGCATTGCCATGTATACTACTTCTTGTGCAGGAATACTCATCATGTTTTGGTAATGTAAGTGCAATGGCCTGACAACCCCTAAGATTACAAGTATGAATTACTTGAAAATATGTTTGCATATGAGTTAGCTGCAAGCTATATTTGCTGATGATAATGTTTTGAATTGTATGTCACAGCCTAGATGACAGTCACTTAAGTGTAACTGTTACAGTGATTTAATTGTGATGTTACTACTGCTTTGCCTACTGTTTGTAATGCAGATGTTGGCACGTTTGTATGTGGCTCTCAATAACCGATCCGTTGTGCATAGCCTGCCTGTTCATATACTGGATGGGTGTCTGCTGTGTTAGTGTTTACACTGTGGTTATAGAACTATGTCTGGTATTCCTTTGTGTTAGTGTTCACACTGTGATTAGAGAACTATGTCTGTCATTCCCTTCGGTTTAACATGGATATTGCATCTGCCTACACCTCTGATGGTTTGGTTGCAACACATTTTTATCCTGTGTTTAGAGATAGCTGTGCACATAGGTATTTCTGTTTAACATTTCCAACTGTCTGCTACATAGTCAGCATCATGCTGTTTGCATTTTGCAGTGTTGTTTTGCAAAGTAGACCCATGTGAGTGTTGCATGACGCAGTGTCATGGCATGCTTCTCCTCAAATGTCAGGCTATGTAAGTGTGCTGGCTGTGCACATGCTTGTCATGCATAATGATGCCTGATAAACAAGTGTTCAGTTATTGGCAGGATTTTAACTGCTAAGCTGTGCTATACATGATATGGGACAGCCTGGAGTAAGCTGCTTGCATTGTGTGATGGATACAGTGGCCCTGACATTGGGTGTATTGAATACATCCATAAGTATAGATAATAAGACATATGGACTCTAATGATAATTTAGTCAATAACAGTATAGTATGCTTTCTTTGGCCTATGTTACATTTCAGTATCCATTCCTTATTCATATAAATTTGCACATTTTGGCAAATGGTGTACATAAGCACTGTTTTATGTACGTCTCTGCACATATTCCAGTCAGTAGAGAACACTATTGTACTTTGGAACTGTGAGCAGTCACTGACCTCATGTTAATGTGCTTGCTCACAGGACTGTCCTTTGCTCAATTGCACCCATGGTTGGTGATATCTAAGAGCAGATGTTTATTCCATATGTTTTACATTGGCATGACAGTATATATGTGCATGTGATACCAATTCCTAGGTTGCTTACCTATGCCCGTTGCTGTTATATGATTGCACAATACTGTGTTTGCATGATTTATACATGGCCATGTTTGTTGACATTGGCAATGTAGTCTGCCAACCTGACATACATTGGCCATTCCCTTCAATGTAGTTTGGGTTAACTTTAACACCACCTTATGAAGCATACACTTGTATTTGCAATGTGTCCCCTTACATATTGTTGCCCTCCTTTATTGCTTGCCTATGTAGCTTTAATGCCATGTCCTTCTTGATGCAGGCCCGTTTTATCCACCCGTAGGTAGGTCATAGATCTTGCAAATATGAATGGTATATGTTCAGCTTTGTTGGAATTCTCATCCATTTTATGTAGTTGTTTTGTTAGAAGGTCAACTTGTGCCAGCTCTAGAGGCATTAGAAAGATGCAGGACATATGCACACAAGTTGCTGTCTACTGCTTGCAATGTATTCTTGTTCTTATTATACTTGTGTGCTACATATTAACCAGTGCACATTGTTGAAATTCATGTGCACAACCTGATTCATTATATAGCACTGATCATAAATTTCTGACTGCATATTATAACATGTTATTTGTACATGTATGTGTATTGACACTGCTTTCCAATATTTTCCTGTCAGGCTATTTAAGGGTCTATATTATGTCGAAGGGGCTATTAATTGAATGCCCTTTGATTGACACATAAATGTCAAACTACGAAAACTTTTAACGGGCAAGTAAGCAATTTTTTTCCCAGGGGAAAAAATTGCTTGGCCAATAAAAAACAAACAAACCATCAAACCCTAAGAAATGGGGGGCTGTGCCCCCAACACCCCCCTAACTAAATATACCAACTCCAAGATAATGTCCGATAACATCCAAGCAATTTTTCCCCCTGGGAAAAAATTCACTTACTTGGCCTTTCGAACTTTTCGTAGTCCGACATTTATGTGTTGATCAAAGGGCGTTCACTTAACAGACCCTTTGACAGTGTAAATGAGACCCAGGTCATATATGTCTACACCTGGGGGTTGCCTTTGACATGGCATATGTGTGTGACATTTGCATTCCAATACACATCTGTTTGGCAGCAGCCAGTTTGCTGCTTTGTTATGGTACTGCTGTCTGGCACTGTGCTTGGTTGTTTGTCTTTCACATACATGGGTAGAAGCTCAAGTCTGTCCTCTGCTGATATTTTCCAGCATGTCATATGCTGCATTTGCTCACTAGTGCTGTTGCTTGGCTTACACTTGCACTGCTAACAGACTACTTGAGTACTGGAATCGATATCTAATGTGTACTGTGATTCCTACAGCACAAGACAGCCATTAGTCATGCACATTCAGGCATGACTGCCACACAGTTTGTAACATGTCATAGTGCATAGGAATATATGTATTTCTGCACTTCACCATGGCTGGTAAGCATCCCCACCCTGTTTGTTAACATTCTGTTGCCCATGTTGTAGAATGTGTCAGCTGTGTACCTTAGCTTTCCTTGATGTTTATTTCTGACCTTTGTCTGTCATGTCTTGTAATATTTGTTACATGTGTATATCTGATGTGTTGGTTTTCTCCTCCTCTTGCCCAGTCTTAACCCATCCTGTCTGTCTGTCTCTTTTCTTCATTTTTTTTTATCCTTGTGTTACTGCTTCTTCTCTGTTCTCCAAAAATGGGGGGGGGGGGGGGTATTCCCACCAATAAACATTACCCATGTCCCTGTGGCTGTCCCTCAGATTTTCCTTTTCCAACATATCTTTTGTGTGCCTCTCTTTTTCAATACCTTGACTCATCTTTTCTGTCTTCCTATGTCCTTGGGTGTGTGCATGACCTGTTTTCCCCACATATGACCCACACCCACTGTTGGCTACTATTAGCTGTGATGATGTGGCTGTGACTGCCCATTGCCTTTGTTAATTTTTTATTAGAAATTTTATGGATTCCATCGGAATCTGTGAGTGAAAGCAAGTATACTTTACAACTATAAGACTTACTAAGATTTCCCATACATGTCTCTAACTTGCTCAACTCTGTTATGAACCAAGGTATTCTAAGTTCACTGAGGCATATTTACATATTACAGGCTAATCTGCAACTTTTGCACTGATGTTGGCAAAATGCACTGCATTCCAAGAACTTTACATAATAATCTGACCTTATGTTTCCTTTAGATAAAATTATTTCAGAATTATAGCATATAAGTAATTCGTATAGTCATGATGCTTAACTGAACCATGATGCTTGTTTATATTCAATGAGTAGATTTACAAATACATTTGAGATAAGCATAGCAACAGACCACAGTTATGTCATTAAAAGAATCTAGATATGCATGCCTCATTAGGATCAGGATGTGTACTTTGGAAGGAAAAGGCAAACAAAGGTGCTGAGCAAAACTATGTACAATGAAGTAAAAAACAAATATGTATGGAATGTTACTAAATGACACAGTTTGGATATTAACTAAAATATTTTAGTTATAAGCTTCTAAAGGACATAGATGCAAATATTGTGAGTTCTGAGACATTTTTTTGTCTTCTTTGTTATTGCACATCAAATAACAAGGAAAGAGAAGTATATCTACCTTATTTTGCTATTCAATATACTCTAGTATCTCCCTCTTTCTCTCTCTATATATATAGAAGAATTATAAAAAATAATAATGTATGTGAACAATGGTATAAAAGTAAAAATATATGCCGTAAAACTGTAACTTCTGTCTGAAGATGTAAAACATGGAATAATATTCAAAACTAATACGGAAAGATACACTGAAATGAATTGTTTGCAGTACATACTAATATTAAATAATGTCTGTTACTATGTTTGGGGAACATGTTGTAGATAAATTTGAAAATTATCAGTATTAAATGACTTCTGCTATTAATGTTGGAGCATACTTAGAGGGATTTGAACATGCATGGCTGGGCCAGAGTGGCAACATGACAAGAACTAACTAGATCAGGACCATTTGCTACGCTATATTTTGAAAAATATGTCTACTTTTCCTTTCACTAAGCTCACTGAAAACAAGATTGTTAAGATGCTTTTTTCAGTTGTCTAAAACTGAAATAAATATTATTTCCTCTACACTTGTATGCTATATGATTAATGACAGTTTCTGAATCACAAATGTCATTTTTCTTTATTTTTTTATCTGTGCATTCTTGCCTTTTTATTTTCTCCCCTTTCTTTCTGTTCTTTCCATTTTCTGTTTTTATTTTTTTTTCTTTTCTCTTGTTTGTCTCTTTTTATTTTTAACATCTGAATGATAATATATTGAAACAAATCTGTTTACATTTACTAACAGAAGAGAAAGAATTGTATTTAAACATATGACCAAACTGAGATCTGCATGGCTGCTTATTTTAAATTAACAGTTTCCTGCAATGCTATGTAGCTATAAAATAAAATCCCAATTAATTTACCATGTTAATTACTAAACACTACTGCTTCATTGCAAAGGAGACAGAGAAAGAGAAAGGAAGTCCTGTTGTGTGAATCATGAGACAGAATACAGCGAGGATTATGCATTTATGCACTGATGTTAATTACAACTGGAAAGTTTTGGAATGCCCATTTTTAACCAGATTCAAAATAATGATTAGTTAACCTATTTTTACTTGGGAAGATTGAATGAAATAGCTAGTCTTAGTAGACGTTAGATTTTAATCATATATCATATTAAGTGTATGGACATTGAATATATAAGTAAATGTGTTGCAACATATAATTTCATATGCTGCAAGTCTAACAAACACTTAGCATTTGTTCCCACCAATAATGTACCACCTCATCTCCCCACCAAAAAAAAAAAAGAACTGCATCTCCATAGGATGTTCATTCTGAAGAGTTTGAGATTTCCCATGTCAATGAGCACTTAAAAATCTCCATATCAGGTCTATGGTCTTTGCACCCAATTCCAAAACTGAAACAGTGTGGTTGTTTTTATATTTCTGGTTAAAAAGTTTGTAAAACAAAATACCAGAGCTTACATCAAGGATCAGTTAAGACATTCAAGATAGGAAGAAGAATGACCCTTTTATCCTGCTATGATTCCTTATTCCTCTCTGCCTTAAGAAGAGGTCACAACATGGTTAGACATTACCTTAGCTCTAGACTTGGCTATATTATCACAGAATACAGAAACATCAATTCCCTTCTACAGACAGTCCTTGTCAACAATGTTGTCACACATATTTATTAACAAGTCAAGGTATGAAGCTTGTTCTGGTCATGTCTTTTGCAGTTCTGATTTTGGCAGAATAGGAAAGTCAGTTTATAAGAGTACATTCTTTTAAAAATATCATATTTTAAAAGCATTACATTGGCAATCTGTTTTTGATCTGGAATGTTAGGGAGAATACATTTAAAATATTTCGGAGTATCTCAAATTGTGTTTTATCTTTACAGGGTACTGGGCCAAGAACAATGTAGAATTTATTGAGGTAGGGGCAGCTGTCAAAAGCAATACATTGACTTTAAAAGTCTCACTTGGTCGACAGGTTTATGTGGACATAAAAATGAACAATAGCTTATTTGTATGAATCTATTTGGCTGAAATAAATTTTTGTATAGTACATTTAAGTAGGAGTTTGTAGAAAAATGAATGTTTGACTGAAAAGGTGGTAGTCAGGAAAATGTGCAAGATCTTGTTATAACAGTATGTATTTGCAAGAGTGTGTGGATTTGAGTAATGGCTAAGTAAGGAAATAGATTTAGTGCTGTGCCTGTTTGGTGTTGTGTGTGTTCTGTGCCCTTTTGTCTTGAGTAGTGGTACTGTTAGGGAAAGGCGTTTAAGTATCATAATGTGCAAGGTTGGGGTTAGGGCCAGGAATAGATTTATAGTTAACACACACAAGAAAGGGTGTGTGGGGTGGGGGTAGGAGCCTTCCAATGTACAGAGAAAACTACTTTATTCTACAAGCACATCAATCATCAGCTGTAGGAAAGCAGTCATATCTCTTATTTCATCCGTAACATGTGTAAGAATAAACTTAAAGCAAATTTCCAGAAATTTGGTGATAGGTTATACAAGAACCTCTACCCGTGAAAAGCAGTTTGCTGCTTTTTATAAGATTTTTTAATCCTTTGATAATACATAAAGGATTGTAGTTTTAATGTGAAACCAAGGTCTCACTAGACATGACTTCGCAATCCAATTAGCACTATGAATTTTCTTTAGTTCCTTGACTATAACTATCAAAAGGTTCAAATGGAATCTTGAGATAACATTTAATGTCCAAATGTTTTTTTTAAGTACCTTGGCATCATACCCAGCCACTCCACTCCCTTTGTTATACATAATAATGACCTTATCATGATTATTTACATTTCCATAGCTTCTCTAATCATTGCTTACAGGAGTTTCAAATAGCTACTTCAGAAATTCTAAATACTGGAAATATGGAGGTTATATTAACAGGGAACCACATAAAAAAATCTCAGAATCAGTTGAGGTCAATTTTCCTAAAAAAACTTTCACATCTCTCTTATAGTTTGTTATTCTGAAGTAAAACATGAGGGTAAATAAACAGACCTGCATTCAAAAGCTTTAATTTAACTGCATTTAATGGTCAAGACAAAACTATAGTTTAAAAAAGTCAGCTTTATTGCAGCTTACAGCTGTACATTTGTTCGTCCTTGAAAAGTCTGGCCATCCAGGTCATATTACCTGTGCTTCCTGCCTTACTGATGAATCCTTAAAGATTAAGTCAAGTTTCACTGTCATTTAGATTAGAAAATGCATTCAGTTGTATTACCTCACTGGAGTTCATATTTATGTAGCCAGAACCTGAAATAACCCAGACAATCCTAGTATATATATCAATGCTCACTTCTTTTTTTTTATTTTTCCTTAGAATGGTGTCATTAAGATGTAATATTGGATTCTTCAAAACAAATAGTATGATATTATTTTCCAGGTAAATTCCAACATGTTGGTAGTCATTAATATTCCTGTTATTACATATTTATTTGTTTATTTTTATTTATGTATTTATTTACTATTTTTGAGCTTTTTAAGCGGGAGATCATTTTTCCGATATTTTGTAATTTTTAATATAATTATCCTTCAGTAAAGGAGACATACAAACTGAATGATTGTGCCGTATTAAGCAATCCTGAGACTCTAAATTCAAGCTCACAATCTCTCTACTGAAGTACGCATTTGGGCTCTGAACAAACATAACTGATGCTGTGTGTTGGATCATTCTGCATATTTTAATGAAAATTTAATTTCATTCTCCAACTCCTGTTTCACCCTGAACGTATAATCTGCATGGAACATTGCCTTTTAATTAAACATGCCTTCAAATATTTTAGGTGCCAAATGGAAGAACAAAACTTAAACTTAACAAAACAGGAAAATCAAGTGTCACCTCTACGTACTCCATTTAACTCTATTATTCTGCAGTTTTGTGACTTAGTACAAGGTGTACAAATATGAAATGTAACTGCAACACCCATAAACAATGGTTGTGACATACAGGTAGCCACAGTCCTTTTAACACCTGCGTATATGACAGGTAGATAGAAGAGGAAAAGTTGATTAAGACTGTCTTGGCATCAGGATGGAATTATTTTCTTAGTCTCTCAAAACTGATGAGACATCAATACTTACCCCTGGACAGCATATACATACTCATTTGACATTATTTCTATATATATTTTTTTCATATGTAATCTTTAATTTAAATAATGAATGCCAAAGGCTGTAGAATGATTTATCAGTTTTCAGCTTTGTATTACAATATGACAGCATCTGAGGGATTTAAGAACAAAGCATTTCACTTCATTTATTATGAAAAATTTAAGCCAGTTGTACCAGATTATTAGTCATCCCTGTAAAATTCAACAAGTGAGTATAACAAAACACCACAGTTCTGTTATTAAAGCTAGACATTAGCATTTTTTTGAGGAAAAACATGAAAAAAAATGGTATTCAAAGAGTTAATCCAGCTGAATTCAAAACAGTGACAATGTCTATGTCAGATTTATGACAGATATTTTTACTGTACAATCATGGAATAATAGCACAGTTGCTTTTTCTAATGCAATGCATATTTTCTTTAATTTCTGTAATACGCATGCTTTTATCATTGCTTAAAATTCATCCTTTTATACGAATAACAATTCTCCATAGGCTAAAACATACAAATATTTAGAAATATATATATATAACTTTCTAAATAATATGAATATACGCCAGCTCACCCTCTGTGAAAAGGTTTAGTGTCACTGTTCTGCTGACTGTGTTGGGTCTTTTCCATCACAAATGAAGGCAGATGCTTAGCTTTCAGAGCACTGAGCCATTTCACAGTAATTGATGGGACCAGCTGAGATGTTTTGAGGGCTTAATGTAATATCTGTTCCAAAAGTTGTGTTCACAGCTGTGATAATTCATGTTTGCCGAACTAATATTCTGTCACTAGCTATCCAACACCTGACTCTTCTGGCAGTGAGCTGCATATGATGGAAAATCACAGCTTCTAGCATATCTACTACATCTGTTGTTTCAGCACTCAGTCTGCCTATTCCAACTTTTCTTCTCTGTGTACTGCTTTGATAGGGGTCATTCTATGTATGCATTCAAGCTGCATGAAACCTGTTTAATCTTTTTAAGAATATTTGTTTGATTTATATTGAATAACAACACAAGAGGAGAAAAGGCAGCGGAGAACATGATAAATGGGAGAGAATGAGTGGTGTCCACCAGTGTCACAAATCATTCATCAGTACTTAATTCCTTTTCTTGTCTTCCTTCAGCTAGTATCTAAACCTTAGTAACAACACCATAAAATAAAGCCAAAAAAAAGCAAACAAGGAAGCCAATAGCAATGACTTTATTCTCCTGGTACCTCGTCCTTTTGCCTTCAACGTATCTAAAACTTGCTGTATCCTATTCATGGCCAGAGAGCAGCTAGAGCCTATCCCAAATGGGACACCTGTCTCGATACCATATCAAAGGAAGTAAAACTCATTCCTAATCAAATACAGTATATAAATTCAATGCAATAGGGTCAACTAATTTTCTTAATGTAAAATATTATCATGAGTGGTCTTACCCATGAAGTGAGTGGTACATAGCACAATGGATCAACAGTCCATTTTATGTAATAAGCATGTAGAAATGCAGAATTTCTAAGCACTAAAATGATACAATCTAAACTATTCAAGATATTAGAATTATACCAGGATGGCATGAACTGATAACATAAATCTTCTCGTTAAATGGGTAGATTCCCAGTGGACTTCATGGCTAAAGGTCTTCTCAGATAACCAAACTGGATCAGACCCCAGATAAGCCATCTGCTTGCTAATCTGTCATAACTTTATGTAGGGTGTCCATAACTGAAAATTCCTGTATATGTGATTAAAAAGTACAAAAAAAAAAATTGGGGCTCTGGCAGAGGCATGGGGTAATGCCAGTAGGATGTGATACATTTAAACGTTTAACTTTCACAACTGGTATGGTCATATCATTGTACCAAGTCAAGAAATTTAAAGGAAACACATTTTTTTGTACTTGGAATTTTTTTCAAACAAGAAAGATCTTTACTAAATTATCATGTGTGACATATGTAATCATACATTTATATAAATGAAAACAAACCATATTGACATAATTTCAGTTGCAAACAGTATACAACATTTATACTCCATCTGCTCATTGTCAAGCACACATTACACAGCTCATTCAAATCCGGCCATCTTTTAAACCTCATTCCTCCACTGCATGGATTGTTTCTACACTTCCCACATTTTTCTATGTAGTTTGCTCCTACCCTTTTCTAAATATCCCAATTCCAGTTGTTTTATCTCTGTTACTATATTCACTACTTCTAGTAAAGTTGGTTTAGACTTTGATTTCCATTTTCTAGTAATTGTTTTTTTGGCAGCCACCATAATTAGACACATAAAGCCTTACTATGTCTAGGCAATTCTGATTCTGTAACATAGCTCAAAAAAGTAATTTCCTTAGTTATACCAATTTGTTCACCCAGTATCTCTAATAGAGTTGTCTGCGGGTAATATTTAAAGTCTGCCAACCTATTCCGCTACCTGAAAATATGTTCCCTATCACCTCTTTCTTCCCCATAACACTTCCAACATTTCCTCTCCACCTGAGGAAAAATTCTTTGGAGTCTACTTGGGGTATAAAAATACTTATGTAAACACTTCTAAGCAACAATTCTAAATCTTCTAGACTGTTGCATATTTGGGAGAAATACATATATTTACCCCATTGTTTCTTTGTGAACTGCTTATCAAATCTTTGTGCCAATCCTTGCTAACCTTCTCTGAGGGATTCTTATAGTTATCATGCAATATTTTGTATGCTCTACTAAGTATTCATTTTAAAACAGTAGGTTCTGTTCTAGATTCCACTAAAAACTTTACCAGTGCTGGTCTTTAACTTAGGATCCCCCTATTTATCTCTCTTTGCCTATACTCTGATATCAATCCTTGATAGGGAATGCAATCTCTAGCTTGCAGTCCAAACAAATTCTTGGCCTCATCGCATTCTGTTACCTTTCCCTAGCTAATTATTTGCTCCCAATACCTTGGTTCTTTTACCAGTTTTCTCCAATAAATTTAACCCCCCTCCTGCCTATTGTCTTAATCCTTAATTGCAGTCATCCCCATCGGCAGAATCTATTTTCTTCATTCCCGTGTTGGTTTAGTTCTACATTAATGGTAATCTGGACCTTGAAATGACTGCAAGGATGGGATATGTACGTTATGAAAAAAGGGGAGACAGAGAAGTTCTAATACGGGTCCAACAGCCAAGGCTGGGTTGTGAACATTTCCAGCAATTTCCTGATGAAAATAAAAATATGTGACCCAGTCTCCAAAGGGTAAAGTAAAGATGATGCATTTTTACACAATGGGTTTTATGATGAGGAGAAAGTAAACTGACAGGAGAAAAACTTCTGAGATGTGGTCTACATACTGACATGTTTATATGGACCTTGTACCAGTTCTTTCAATAAGATTCAAGATTTACCAGCAGCAGATCATATACAACCCCTTTTATGGTGAGTAACCTAGCTACCTTTAGACCATTAAAGCACCACTGCAAAGGTGATATATTTTAGAGAGGCTATGAACTACAGTGTATATATGATCCAAAAGAGTGGGCATGCTATAGCACAGAGCGGTCAGTCTAAATGTGACTTCCTGGTCTCTTAAAGGGGTAAATGGTAATGCACTCCAGTTTTTTGCCAAGACAAAATATGGAAAAAGTAATCAGAGACATGTCATAATGACACCAGAAGTTGAGACCCTCAGGGAATGAAAATGTCCAGCATACTTCTGAGAAAAAAAGATGACACTTGTAAGCAGTTCTAGAGACTATAATGCAGCTAGAGAAAAGCTAAGAGGATGTACATTTGCTGAGTTACTCAGAGATGAAAGGAAAACCCAGTGCTGAAAAGAGGTATGCAGCATTTGTTACTTGGTACATAAGAACCATGAACTATAATAAGGTCGATGTGGTTAAAGGTGATATGACAAGAACAGGCATCAGCATCTTGGAAACTAGCAAACTAAAATCTACTGGAATGGGTGATTTTGGATTAAATAATTATCAACCATTTTACTGAGGACAAGAATGTAACAGAAGAAATAAATTAATATTCTGATTTAATACAAAGGTATCAAAAGCAGTAGTCAGTTACACCCCCTCCATAACTAACTAACTAAATCAATCAATCAATCAATAAATAAAATTATCTCAGTCAAATGCATGGGTGGCACAGTGGTGTAGTAGTTATCATTGTCACCTCACAGCAAGAGGTTCTCCAGTTCAATTCTTGGCCGGGGTGCTTTCTGTGAGGAGTCTGCATCTCCTCCTTGCGTTTGCGTGTGTTTCCTCCATGTGCTCTGATCTTCTCCCACATTCCAAAGCCATGCAGTAGATGGACTGGACACTTGAAACTGGCCCTAGGTGTGTGTGTGTGTGTGTGTGTGTGTGTGTGTGTGTGTGTGTGTGTGTGTGTGTGTGTGTGCGTGTGGATATATATGGTTCACCCTACAAGGAGGGTTGGGCCTTGGGCTAGTGACTTGAGCCCGTAAAACCCATAATTGCTACAAAAACAATGAGTGCTGCAAGGTGCTCATTGCTCAGTGTATCACATGGTGTGTAAATGGAAAAGAGAGAGAACAAATATAAGGCATTCAATGTTACTGTGGTACAAACTTATGTTCCAGGTATGAATGTTGTAAAAAAAGGAAATTAGTCAGTATTTCAGGATCTACAGAACATTGTGGATACAATGCTGACAATAATATCTCATTCATCATAGGACATTGAAATGTCAGTAGCTTAAAAACAACTGTGATAATGGGCATGTTTGGCATTGAAGTACTACATGAAATGGGAAGGAGGCTAGCAGAACTCCAGTAGGATGCTGAGCTATTTCACAGGTCATAAAAAATGTTCTGTTTAAGCAGTCTATGATATGACTTTACCCATAGATACCAGTAGATTGGCAGTAATGAAATTAGACTGACTATATACTTTAAAGGCAGAGAAGGATGTACTATTACACTCAGCAAAAACACCACATGCAGCTGAATATTGTTGTGATCATCAGGTTCTTATCAAAAACTTTAGAAAAAAAAAAAAAGGCCCCCAGCCAACTAGATATGAACTCAACTTTATTCTATGTGGATAAGTAGGAATGAATTGATTTAAGTATATAGACTTTGTGGATTGACTGCCTGAAGAACTATTTGTGATATTGTCAATGAGGAATCAACAAAAAATATTTCAAACAGAAAGATGATTAAAAAGGTAAAATGACTTTGGATGTTTTGAAAATGACTCTCAGAAGAGGAAAAACAAAAAAGCAATGTAGATAGGGAAGCTATATAAACTGAATGTAGAGTTTTAGACAATAGCAAGAACAGATAAGGGAGCCTATTTAAACAATCAGTACAAAGGCAGTAGATGATAATAATTGAATAGAAAAGACGTTTTCTCTTCAGACAAAATTACAATATTAAGGGAAACCTCCAGTTAAAATGGATGCAATATAAGCAGGAAAGAATGGATCTAGAAGAAGTGTGTTAAATAGAGGTGGCAGGAATGTACAGCAGAACTCAATAAGATGAGCTCTAACATCACTGAAGAATATGAAGGCACGTTTTTCAATCTAGATCCAAATATATTGGAAAGTGATGTTAAAGAGGCCCTATATAACCTTACTAGTAAGAAGAGCAGAAAATGGAATTCTAGATAAGGCTGATAAAAACCTGAAACTGTTACTGTGATGCTCATAACTTGCCAGCACTTTTGGAAAATGTCAGTTTATTCACCCGGACCCAAGAAGTATTGAAATTATCAAATAACTTGTATCACAAGCTAGGAAGGCAATGCTCAAAAATGCTATATGTTAGACTCCAGCAACATAAGAAATGCTGGATATACTAGCTGATTTTACAAGGGAGCCACCGAATATCAAATTCCCAATATCCACTGGATAATAGAGAAAACAGCTGAATTCTAGAGAAATATTTTTCTCTGCTTTCTTGCTTACTGTAAACTGTTTGACTGCATGGACCATCACAAACTGTCACGATTTATTTAGAGAAACTGTGACATGAGGTCACCTTATTTGCCCATTCAGGAATCTCAGTGCAGAAAAAAAGCAGTAGAAGTAAATAATGGAATAAATTAATATCTCAGGGCTAAGAAAGGAATATGTCAGGGACGAATATCATCACCTTATGCATTTAATGCATGCAAAGTGCTAGGTTAGGTGAATCAAATGTTGGAATCAAAATTATTGACAGAATGATTAACAGATTCTCAGATAAACAGAAAATGCCACTCTGATGGTTTAAAGGAGAAGTTGAATTGTCTATTAATAAAGGAGAAAACAGAAAGCACAACAGTTACCTTGCTGCCCAACAAATAAGATTATATCATCTGTCTGACTAATTTATCTGCAAAAAAGATGGAGAAGTGGTATAGGGAATGACAAAGAATATTCTCCCAAGCTGAAGGATCTCTGCATGCAGACTGTGACAGCAGCCATGAATCTGAAACATGTTTACTTCTTGAGTGGAAGGCCATGGCAAATCTGGATAAGAAATAAACCCAGACTGTTCACTGGAAGGCCAAATAATAACATTAAAACTCAAATATTAAGGTAAAATAATGCTGTGACAGGATTCACTAGAGAAGACACTAATGCTGGGAAAGATTTAAAAAAGTAGGGGATGACAGCAAAGACTAATAAGACAGACAGCATTACTGAAGTAATGTGCATAAATTTGCAGAAATTTAAAGAAGCAGCTATTTATAGACAGGCCAAGTGTGCTGAAGTCCTTAAAATTGAAAAGAGATCGACCTAATGAACTGAGTTAACTTCAACTAAATTAACTATTTATGTTTAAGCTGTGCAAGACGTGCTTTTGTTTCCAAAGCAAGAAAAAGTGTAAATGGCTTAAAGGTACTGTAACTGACCATGTTGGCTGAGTTAATATGCTGTAAGAGTGAAAAGGCAATGCGAATACTTATACTAAGTGGTACCACCTTTACAATGCTAGCCATGTCTAGGATTTCAGCATATTACATTTGTTCATCTCAACCTCATAGTGTAAGAAATCTAGACGATGCCTGACATAATGGGGAAGGGGACAAAAGCCCCAAAATAGGGACAGATTTTAAATATATCTTTCTAAACTTAGAAAGTTGTTAGAATAACAGGATTTGTGTTAATATGAATTTTCTTAAGGATGTAAAATCTGGAACTCAAATGTGCATCATTATTTAGTGACTTCTATCTTCAGATTATCCCACTGATTTGCCAGAAAACTACACATTTTATGAGGAAATGAACAAAAATATGAGACAGAAATGTGGACATTCAGGAAAAATCTGGATAGTCCAGAGATATGATCACACTGTCCAAATGAGGTAAAATCTGTAGCTGACAGGGGTACCAGGAGATTTATATAGCAAGAAGCTGAATGCTTCTTGAAAAGTTTAATGGTAACATAAAATACTTGCTGAATGTAAGGCCATCTAGGATTTCAGATATTGAATATTTAAAAAAAAATGAATAACCAGGATCTATCAGAATCTGCAATAATTTTTAGAATGAGGTAAACAAGGACTCAGCACAATGATATGATATGTTGCAATGTTTCAAAAGTTTGTATGTGTGTGTGTGTATATATATATATATAAGCCTTAGAGACCAACTTAGCTTCTAAACCTTAATCAATATTTTATCTCTGGGAGAAGTGCCAAAAGAAACACCGTTAAATGTGTTTAGATATGAGGCACATTTCCATGAGGAGGGTTGAAAAGTGATGAAATAAAATGAAGAATTATCTCAAAAATAAAGACTGTGCAAATGCAGTGCACTTGCTGCGATAAGCACAACTGATCTGTTTAAGTCTGTGTTGACTGATAAATGCTGATAGTCACAATATGTTAACTGAATACGAATGTAAGAAAACCCAAAATATTTGAGGTGGGAGCTAGACCAATGAAAGTGGAAGTCCTTGAATACCTGTTTTTCTGAAGCATACTCAAGACTAGTATGCAACTCTTAACTCATTCACTCCAGTGGAGCTTAGGAAGTTTACACTGTAATTTGCAATGGGCAGAGCCTAAGCCTTTTCACAAAAACAAATGATGACTTCACATTTCAAACAAATGTTCATATCACTAGAACCATAAGGATTATGAAAGAAGTATAAATGGCAAACTCTTCAGCACAGATTGTTTTTTAGTGGTAGTATTCTTTAGGTTCTAGTTTTTAAACACAATTTTAAAAGTCACAGTAAACACATTAACTGTTAAATTTGTAATATTTTGTAAACAACTTACAATATCTCAGCAATTACTTAAGTTACTCACATACTGTCAGCAGCATTTTATCCATCTACCTGAGAGCTTTCATATGAGGCTAAGGAGTTCTGTCTGTGTTGCTTGTTGAGACAGTCAAAAAAAAAATGTGAAAATTATATCTATTTAAATTAATATCATAAAAACAACAATTAATATCTATTTACCTGCACTAGGCAGAAGTCAAATATTAATGTAGTTAAGTTTGCTATTGTGTTAGCTTTAAAATGCAATATTTTAAAACCTTGTACATTGCATGGTTTTGGAATGATTTTTGCAAATATGAACAAGCAATATTTGATGCCTAAAGGCGTCTGTAGGAGTTAACTGTAGATGCAACTGGAGGCAGCACTTAGATGTAATGAGTTAATCTAAGTTGAATTACAACCTGACAAAATTTAAGAAAATATCACACACATTAGAACATATAGAATAAAGAAACATCAAGCTCATTAGAAATAGCAGAATATTATCAGCAAATAGATTACTTTATGGGGTCTATATTAGATCACTGACCACTTAAAGAAGCGAACAGTGATTAATCAACCCTATGTAAGCGAAAGCTTACAATCTCGAACTGTCAAAACAGCGATTTTTTTTCCTAGGGAAAAAAAATGCTGTTCCAAAACACATACACGCAACACAAGCACAGCAAACAAACAGCAATCCACACACATACACCTAAAATCTTACAACTAACCCTACACTAAACTATACACACACACACCACTAACTATCCACTTACCTTAACCCAAACCCTAACCCTGAGGTCCTTCACTATCGCACATTCACCTCACCCACTCCCTAACCCTAACTCACCTAACCTGCCCTAGCCCTCACGTTCACACAATCGCACACATACCTAACCTGCGCCCTAACCCTAACTCACCTAACCCGCCCTAACCTTCACATCCACACAATCGCACACTTACCTGATCCCGACCCGTAACTTTCCACCACAGTGCTGAAAATACTGAAGCAACAGAAATGCACTTTCCTAGGGAAAGAATTTGGGTTTCTGTTCCTTTGATATTTTCAGCTTTTGCTCTGTAGGGTTCGATATTAGAACATTCAAAGGTGTTAAACCTCAGTGTTTTAATATAGACCCGACTTTATGTACCTCTGCATGGACAGACACCTCCTGAATAGCTGTTAATTTTTTGATTGCTTGAGGAAGATATCACTAGCACGAGCAAGTAATTGAATGAATAGCAGACAGCCCAGCTGGGTGCTTTTGTGCAGGATATATCTAGACAAAGTACACATATTGGTAGTGGCTTGAAAAGCTCCAACAGACAATAAACATGTCAGCATATTCTGACTGAAAAGCAAATTAAAATAAACTGAAAAGGTAAATTAAGTAATGTTTAAGGTATCTAGATCAGTGAATTTGTCTGTCTCATTCTTGACTTTTCAGCCATGATCTGAGAAATGTGTATAGTAGTAAATAAAGTATATATTAGGACATTTAAGACTAGCCATTCCATCAACATTTTCTTGGAAACAGGAAGAAAATTAAGGTTTCACAGGAAAGCCAGGCAAGGATGGATCAAAGGTCCAGTAGAAAAAATGGAATATTTTGAACATTAGTATAAATTAAAACTAGCAAGGCCCATTCAGTGTTATCCCAGATGTCTTTATATGACAAGTCTGTCCTGAATTGGGATGATAATTATTGCAAGTGGGTGTATTGTTTTTTTTCTTTCACATAAGTTATCAAGGATATTTTTCAAACATACTAATACATGAGAAAGGATAATACAATGAGCAGAAAGCTGTTAATTTAAAAATTCTAAAAAAAAAAATAATGAAGACAGAATACTACAACAAGGAGATAAATGCAGCTTAGAAAGTGAATGTAGAATAACTTGATATATTTCAGAGGATAGGCCATCACATTCTGCAGATTTCCTTTTACTCAGAAACTTCAATATATCCCTCTCTGCCCTAGCAACTGAAAATATTAAGAGAGAATAAGAAGGAGAAATAAAAAGAGGGAAGCTTAGAAAAGTTAGCAAAAGAAAGCTTGAAAAAATAGTAGAAATTAGCTCATAGTCATATAACATAGACTAACAAGTAATAGTGAGGTATGAAGATTGTCAAAATATCTGATACAAAAGAAATGATGTTTTACTGATAAAACCAACTATTTAAGGGAAGTGGGAATTAGTTTAAAGGAAAAGCTACTTCTGTTCCTTGGAGCAAGGGATATGTAGTTTGCTTTTAGTTTTTATAACATTACCTGAATTCAACCTCACAGAATGGAGAATATATCTATACTGACTTGATTTTGTGTACGTTCACTGTACATCTGCATTACTAATATTAACCTATAATCATTGTATTCAGCTACTAAAGAATATGTTAAATTGGCAAAATTTTGATGAATAGATTGTTGATGTTTGTGGACTGATATATTTATTTGGAGTGAAGGGTATATGTATAAGTATTTAGACCTGCTTCCATCGAGGAGTGTTAAGCACCTAAATTATCCCATATCTTCTGAAATGTCACTCTCTTCAAATGGAAATTGATATTACAAATGAAGGTGGAAGTGATCATTTTCCCCTCAGGTATGCTTTATATGTCGCAAGGCAACTTTTTCCTTCTGAGACGGTATTACATGGCTTAAAATTAAAGGACCCTAAACAGATAGGATAACACAAACAGATGGATATACACTTAGTGTTTTAAGGTGTTCTGAATAAAATTGTGTGAATCCTAACCAAAAAAATGCTATTTAGATCAAATGGCCAGAAGATCAACTTTCTAGACATCAACAGCAAAATGTCAACAGACTTCTGTGCATGATTTGGGGGATTAACTTCAGAGCAGGAAAATAAGACACCCACCCCCTGCAGCCTAAAGACATCCTGATAATTATATATACTAACTACAAGATTGCACAATTTCCAGGGTAAGGACATATTATTGCCCCAAACACCTGCTGACCATTCCTTCTGTCAACCAAATTGTATCAACATTAAAGCATTTCACTAAAAATTACCACTCCTATAAATATATCCATATGTATATATATATATAGATATAAATTATGGAAGCAGAATATATCTGTGTGTGTGTGTGTGTGTGTGTGTGTGTGTGTGTGTGTGTGTGTGTGTGTATATGTATGTATGTATGTATGTGTATATATATATATATATATATATATATATATATATATATATATATATATATAGGAGCGCTACAGAAACCTGAAAGTTCAAAATACTGAAAACTCAAAATACTGAAAACTCTAAATCCTGAAAACACATAGGATACCAACACTTACTATATTCCACCACAAGTACATACAGAAACAAATAAATTACAAACCATATTACTCTTCTCGAAGTATAAGCGGGGGGGCAAGCCCCCCTGCACCCACCATGTGAGGGGCTGCTCCCCCCACACCCCCTGCTACTTAAATATATCAACTCCAAGATTGCACTTAGTGTAGTGAAGTGCAATCTTGGAGTCGATATATTTAAGTAGCAGGGGTTGTGGGGGATGTAGGGGGGCTTGCCCCCCTGCAGATAGTTGAAGGGTAATATGTTTCTGTATGTACTTGTGCTGGAATATAGTAAGTGTTGGTATCCTATGTGTTTTCAGGATTTTGAGTTTTCAGTATTTTGAACTTTCAGGATTTTGGGCTTTCAGGATTCTGTAGCTTTATATATATATATATATATATATATATATATATATATATATATATATATATATATATATATATATATATATATATATATATATATATGTATATATATATATATATATATATATATATATATATATATATATATATATCTTCAGACAGTTTTTATAGCCATAAGTATTCACGGAGCTGACAGACATGATGAGTCAAGGAAAGTGGAAATTATGTCACTTTAGATTTAACTGTCAAAAATCAAATTTCCTTACACTGACAATAGAGAAACACCCCACCTTCATAGCATTATGAAGTATAGAAAGGATGACAATATATAGCAATCACTGGAGATTATAAAAACCAACATTCCCTGAAAACCATCAACTACCAAAAAGAAATACATTCACAGTTATTGCATACACACATACATACACATTTCAAGCACGGGCATTAATGCCCTTCTACCTTGCCAATATACCAAGACAATTGTTCCCATAATAAGCGCCTGGGCTGTTTTTAAAAATATCTAAACTAGCAATTGCTTTAATGTAATTTGGTAGTCTGTTCCATGCATCAGCTAGTCTGTCAGAGAACCAATTAGTATGTCTGATGATTCTTTAGTACGCTTTGATAATCCCAAACATTCCCAGAGGTAGATGTCTCTAAATGCCCTATATACTTGAATAAGATCTCCTCTTAGATATGTGTAAGAAACACTATACAAGTTCAGATAGTTCAATCTTTCATAATAACTTAAATTTTCACATCCATGGATGCCCTTAGTATATTTCCACTGTACTCTTTCCAGTTTACTCATGCTTATTTTCTTATAGGGTTTCCATATTGTTATTCCATACTCAAATTTGGGTCTAATGTAACTAACAAACAATGACTTCATCAATTTTAATTCCCTAGACTTCATAAATCTTTTTATACAACCTATAGTTCTATAACTATCATTAACCAATTGGTTGATATGATTAGAAAATAGCTGAATCTACCGATATACCCAGGCCCTTAAATGAGTCTAGAGTTTCAATCACTGTGTGCTGTATTAAATAGTCACCTTTCAGTTTATGCCTCCAAAATCTCATATACTTAGTTTTTGATGTATTTGTCACCATAGCATTCTCCTGTGCCCAAATGGTTAATTTAGTAAAGTTATTTTGCAGACATGCCTTATCTGTAACACGTAATCAGTTTACTCAATTTCAGGCCATCTGCATATTGACTGTAGAACACCTCAGATGAAAAAGTTACTTCTGAAAAATACAGTCTAAACAAGTAAGGGCCTAGAACAGAGCCATGTGGACACCCTGACTGTAACCAAGGATTTCACCTGTCCAGTTGCTGTATGATACTTGCCATGTTCTATTCGTATGCCATGCAGCTATCCATCTTATCAAGAATACATCAATACTTAGTTGTACTAATTTATTGATCAGTGTTTTACGTATGACCCTGCCAAATGCTGAAGTTAAAGCTGTATAAATTACATCACAGCACAATTTTTCATTTGTAGCTGATAGTATATTGTTATAGAAAAATCATGTTACAGGTGGTAATATATCTGTTTTCAACATATGGATGCAAATATATGGTTTCAAGTCCCAAGCTATCCAGTTCTGACAATAACTTGTCCAATATTACCTTCTCATTATTTTTCCACAACATGAAAGTAGACTTAAGGGTCTATCTGACTCTGGCTTTGTCCTACTTCCCGTTCCCTTGAAGACAGGTTTAATAAGTACATGTCTCCAATCTTGAGGACTCTCCCCTTATTTATATGACCTAGTGAATAATAGATAAAATGGTACCATAAGTTCTTGCTGAAGTGTTCTCAGGTCATTGTTACTAATTCTGTCTCCTCCCTCTGCTTTGTTTGGATCCAGTTCGCGCAGTTCTTTTTCAATATAATCTAATTTGATTCCAGTAATTGGGGTTACCTGGATGTCACTAGGACAACTTATCACCCCTTTTGTCGTGCCAAACTGTTTTGCGTAATATTTTGTAAATATATCTATAATCTGTTGTGTCTGAGAATAAATTTTAGAATTTGCTCACAGTTTATCAATTTGTCTGTCTTTACTCTGGCCACATCGTATATGTCTATAAAAAGGTTTCCTATTATGCTTAATATCTTTATATAAATTTTCATCAAATTTTTCTTGATCTTGTCTCACACTCATCTCAGATGCTCAGGTAAGAGACGCCCTCTCCAAAGCAAGAAACACAGCATCAATGGGACCAGACGGTGTCCAGGGCTGCATCCTACATGGGCTCCAAGAAGAGCTAAACCCAAACAAAAAACTACTGTTCAGTCTCAGCCTTACTACAGGATATGTACACAAAAAGTGGCGTACAGCAACAGTGGTCCCTCTTCACAAAGGTAGTGCCTCAATGGATCCTGGAAACTATCGCCCCATAAGCCTGACTAGCTTGGTCTGCAAAGCTATGGAAAGGATCATCATGGACCTC
This sequence comes from Protopterus annectens, assembly GCF_019279795.1. Taxonomy (NCBI): domain Eukaryota; kingdom Metazoa; phylum Chordata; order Ceratodontiformes; family Protopteridae; genus Protopterus; species Protopterus annectens. The sequence goes on from NC_056748.1 coordinate 200,350,742, forward strand.
ATAAATAAAGATATTGGGGACCTACAGACACTGGATCCTACCCAGTTCAGCTTTGTTAAGGACAGATCCTGCCTTTGTTAAGGGCAGATCCTGCCTCTTAAACCTGGTCGATTTCTTTGAAACCATCACCAAGGTCATTGATGAGGGGAAGGTGGGTCCACACAGCCTACCTGGACCTCACAAAAGCCTTCAATACAATACCCCACTTGGGCATTATAGATAAGCTCACTAGCTTAAATATAAACCCCTATGTCACTAGATGGGTTGCAAACTGGCTCAAGGACAGAACCCACATGGTTAGAATTGCTGGAGCCATGTCAGACTCCAAACCAGTTACAAGTGGCATCCCGCAAGGCTCAGTCATGGGACCTCTCTTGTTCGGTATATATTTCTCTGAGGTACAGGCCAACACGGAAGGACTGTGGCTGACCAGGTTCGCAGATGTCTGCAAACTGGGCGCCATAATCGACTCTCCAGCCAACACAAGCATCCTCCAAAAGGGCCTCATAGAAACAGACAACTGGTGCCAGAGCCATGGCCTCAAGCTAAATGCCAAAAAGTGTATAGTCATCCCCTTTGGCAAAAACAAAGTGCCCACAAATTACCACATAGGTGGTAATCCATTAAGTACAGAAGAAGTAATTAGGGACCAGGGGACCCAAGTTGATAGCAATTTCTCATTTGACAACAATGTGGCCAAAGTGGTTAGAAAAATATTTTATATAGCCCACCTAATCATGAAGGGATTCACATCTAGATCAGGGGAGGTCATCATGCCTCTTTACTCATCCCTCATCAAGCCCATAATTGAGTACATTGCCCCTTTTAGGATGTACCTTACCAGACACCTGCAGCAACTGGAAAGACCCCAAAAGTACCTCACCAAGAGGATCAAAGGGCTCAAACAGATGCCATATGCTGCCTGGTTAAAGAAACTCCAGCTCTGCTCAGTGGCATACCGCCTGCTCAGAGGCGATCTGTGCCTGACGTATAAAACCATGTCCAACCCGGAATTAATGGACATGCTGCACCTCAGAAAATCCAAATCCCCTCGGGCCACGCGTTCGAGAGACTTGAACTTCAGCACTGAAATAAACAGGACATGCTGGAGGGACAGATTCATAACCCAGAGGCTCCCTTCACTCTGGAATAAAATCCCAGTCCAGGTTAGGCAGAGTCCCTCATTGACTCTCTTCAAGAGGAATCTTGATGAGTGGATGGGAGATCATAGGTTTACCCCGGGTATCACTTCTGTGTCACTGTTAGGCAGAGGCACAGTATACTAACCTCGAAAAAGGGCATAGCAAAATTAATTTAAAATGGGTGGCGAAAGCCAAACACACTCTGGCTAAGCTTATAAATGCCCTAGAGCAGATAGCCTAGTATGAACCTATGAACTATGCTTTATCTGTTTGTCCAGCTTGTTTATTTCAGTTTTCAATGTTGTATTTCGACTGTCTTCCATTTATTTATTTTTTTGTCTCTCCCTTTAATCAGATATCTTGTTCTTCTGGAAATATATCCCCCTGATGTTGTATGCCCAGATCCTGATGTTAAACATTTTTTTGATTTTTTTGCACTCAAACAATTTCTTTTTCAAAACTTTTCACATTCTGTCTCTCTCCTATTTAGGACACAATAAAAGAGTCTTTGTGGGTTCTGTTCAAGCAGCTTTATTTTGTACAAACACATCACGACAGATATTTACTGACTTTAACTTAAGTAACTTATATACAAACTAACTACTGCAATCATACATGCTCACTCTCTGGTTGCACTCTCAAAATGGCACTGGGAATAGCATGTGCCCGGTATTTATATGTGCACGCTCACTCCTTGATATGCTTCTTAAACACACAGCACATATACTCCGATCTATATCCTCCCTCTTTGAAAAATAGACTATGCAATGTTATGAATCTATTCGGCATCCAGATATTACAAGTAGTTCTTTGGCATGCAATTATACAAACATAGGTACATATATATACAGTTATGCCCATGTTGCTGCATATTTTACACTGGGCCTAGATATTCATCCATATCATATGACATAAAACTGGGAACTGAGTTTAGTAACTAGAGCTGTCTCTACAGAATGTCAACCTATGAAGTATTTGGAGCATCTTCAGGAACAGAAGTAGAGGTTGAAACACACCCTGGGATGGGAACAACATCTGGTTCACTCTGAGATCTAGAGTCTGCATTACATGAATAATGCTGCGATGATGATTTTGGTACAGGAAGAAGATGCCTGTGATTTCTTCTGTACTCCACACCCTCAGATTCTACAAGGTAGGATCTCAGCTCGGCACATATGCCTATAACTTGACCAATCTGGTTGAAACTTTTTGCCGTTTATAGTCTCACTGTCTCTCAATCCCTCAACGGACAAAGAAATCTGCTAGATTTATCATAACCAGACTTCTGGATAGAATGCTTCATGAATAATTGAACCCTGATGTTTTTGCTGTTCTTAGCTTTAGGTGTCAATAAACTGGAACTAATAGGTAGCGTTGTTCTGGTTTGCCTGGATAGAAGTATTTGAGCAGGTGAACCAAGTATATTGTCACGGGGTATGTTTCTGAGATTAAGTAAGTTAAAAAAACATTGATATTGTCAAGCTTTGACCTTTCAAGTAATTGCTTTGCACTCTGCACTGTACGTTCAGCTAGCCCATTTGACTGAGGATATTCAGAACTGCTAGTAACGTGTACTAGTCCCATTCTCTTGCAAATTTCTGAAACAACTGACTAGTAAATTGAGTACTATTGTCAAAGATAACTTTGAGTGGACCACCATGGACTGAGAAATTATGTTTCAACTTGGCCATAACAGTAGTGGATGTTAGGTTAGGTAGTAAATCAATCTCAAACAAATTTGAATAAGAGTCTACCAATACTAAGTAGTGTTGATTGTCCCACAAGAAAATATCAGTGGCTACTATTGACTAAGGTAGTTCAGGAACTTGAGTTAGCTGAAGTAGTTCTCTTTGTAAATGCGGTCTAGTACTATTGCATATTGAACAAGAAGAAAGTACTTTATCAATGTCTTTCAGTAATAAAGGCCAAAATACTAATTCTCTCACTCTTCTCTTAGTGGATGTGGAACCTGGGTGACCATGATGCAGAATCTGGATATATTCTTGTTGTAAGAAAGCAGGAACAACAATTTTAGGACCTTTGAAAATAATGCCATATTCCATCAACATTTCATCTCTGTAAGGAAAATAGGTTTGCACTTCAGGTGGTACACCAGATTGTTTTGACGTCCATCCAACATTAATGCAGTGATTTAGCTTTTGCAAAATTGTATCAGCCTTTGTGTGATCTCTCAATTAATCAAGCCTAGTGGTAGAAAAACTACGCACTGCCATCAAGTCAAAGTCAAAATTCTCTGCATCAAACTGCTTTGACGTATTTCTGGTGATCCGGATAAGGTATCAGCCAGGTAGAGCAGTTTCCCTTTCGTACGGACCATTTTGAAGTTGTACTTTTGCAATTTGAGCATCATTCTTTGTAATCTTGCTGGAGCTGAATGCATAGAATAGTAACTAGAGGTTGGTGGCCAGTTTCAATCTGAATAACTTGACCATAAATATAATCATAAAATTTGGATCATGCAAATACTATTGCCAAAAGTTCTTTCTCAATCTGAGCATACTGCATTTCAGTGTGGGTAAGTGTTCTACATACATAGTCTACTGGTCTGCCCTCTTGAAGTATAACTGCACCAAGACCAAATTTTGAAACATCACAGGAAAGAGTGACTGGTTTCTTCACATCATATTATCTTAGTGTAGGTGGGTTGGCAATTTATTGCTTAAGGTCTTCAAATGCCTTCTGGTGTTCTAAGCACGACCATGTAACATTTTTGGGTGTTAGCTCTCTTAAAGGTGCTGTCAACTCACTGAAGTCTAGTATAAACTTGCCTAAATAGTTGACCATGCCTAAGAAATGCTGTAGGGCTTGAATATTATCTGGAGCTGACATCTCAAGAATAGCTGCTTGCTTGGTTGGGGCTGGTCTCAAACCAGTACCGGTAAATAAATGATCTACATATGTAATGTCTAGAAGTCCGAATTTGCACTTCAGAGGATTGAGCTTCAAGTTCACTTCATGTGCTCTGTCTAGAACTTTCTTTAGGTTTCTGTCATGCTCTGCTTCACCATTGCCTCCAGCCAATAAGTTATCTACTATTAAGGCACAAGGAAAAACCAAAAACATTTGCTCCATTGCACACTGGAAGATTTCACTTGCAGAATTTATTCCAAATGGCATCCTTATGCATCTTTATCTGCCAAATGGGGTACCAAAAGTGGTTAGGAATGAGTATTTGTGATCAAGCATCACTTGCTTAAATGAACTCTTTGATTGCAAGATAGAAAAAACAGTGGCATTTGGCAACAGAGCTGTGACTTTTTTGACTGTGAGCATTGGATTACGCAGTCTCTTCAATGCTCTGTTCAAATCTCTTGGGTCAATACATATTCTGATTTCATCTGAGCCTTATTTGTGAGCTGCTGCCATAAACGACGCCCATTCAGTTGATTCTGTAACTGGACAAATTACACCTTGCTGTACCATTTTTCCAACTGAGCCTTAACTTTATCTTGCATAGCTATCGAAACTATTCTTGCTGGTCTGACTACTGGAGTGACCTCTACATCTAACTTCATGGAATACACAACTGGAAGTTTGCCCAACTTGTCATCGAAAACATCAGCATACTCTGAGAAAATGGCTTCAGAAAAACTGGAACTCAGATATGCACTTATGTGATGAGCTTCTTTGGTAAAAGAAACCATATTTATTCTCAAGCGATCTTTGAGACCCAGTAAAGACTGTACTGGTCTTCTGAATATATAGAATAACAAGCTGTAACAGTTCTTGGCCAAATCAACCTTTATAACCCCAAGTCATTTCACTTTGTGAATAAACTGTACACAGCACACTGACATTTCTCCAAAACCTTACTAGGCAATTCTTTACAACGCAAGAAACATTCTGTAATAGTGCCACTTTGCGAATAGACACACCCAGCACAAGAAACTTTTTGAAATGGCTAAACGTTGTCCGTACTTCACGAAAGTGTTGCACTTTGCACACATATAAACTCTTTGGAATACATACACAGTAATAAGCACACGCTGTAAGCACTTTTACACACTTGGAGATACTTTGAATATAGTTATGGCCTTGATACAATACAAAGCCATAGTTATGCCAAAACACAGCACTTTGCCAAAACACATGCAGTCGCCTTGCTTTATTTATGCTTAATGTGCCCTTTTTTGCCCTTATTATATTCATTTTGCTCGTTTAATTTCTTTTTATGCCCATTGTAGTTTTCATGTGCTTGTTTTCCTCTAAACATACCCATTTTGCCTCTAACATACTAATTTTGCTTTTCTGATAATCGTTTTGTCAAATATCTTAATTTTAAACAATTTTCTTCAGCTGATAAACCTTTTGGCCTCCCGCTTCTTTAATAATGCAGTTTGTGCCCTTGTAGTGCTCTGTTTTATCTTTTTTACAAAATAAGCAGTTTGTGCAAATTCTCATTATCTTTGACTCTTTTCTGGCTGTTTTTCATGTTCGTTTTTCATAGTTTACCTTCACTGTCATCTCTGCACCTCATGGCTACGAATATCATTCTCTGGAATCCCATTTCTGACACCATAGACACAATACATAAACAGTCTTCATGGGTTCTGTTCAGGCAATCATACATGCTCACTCTCAGACTGCACTCTCAAAATGGCACCGGGAATATCATGTGCCTGCTATTTATATATGTACGCTCAGTCCTTGATATGCTTCTTAAAGACACAGCACACACACTCTGATCTACACATGCCATCTGCAGCTTCCTCTGAACACCTCACTCCACTTAATTTTACATACTGATTGTTTTGCTTCCATATAATCTATAATTAACCTTCCTTGCATTGGTTTAGATTTCAAGTTGGGCAGAATTATCTAGCAACCAATTAACCTTTATAACCCTATGATCACTGACCATCAGTAGTGGAAAAACTTGACTTGAAGTAACAGTAATTTCTTTGGGAACACAAACAATGTCTGGTATGGTCCATCCCCTGGTAGGTCTTTTTACAATCTGAAGCAATTGTTCCTGAATATACATTTTGAATAATTTCCTTACTAACATGTTTGAATCAATATTATTCCAGTCTGTTTCTGGTATACTTAAGTCTCCAGCTAATATTATTCTTCCCTCCTATGTTTTATGCAAGAAATGTATGAATTCCTCTAGGTCATTATCACTTGACTTTGGTGGTCTATACACACCGACAATTATTATATATTCCAGGGTTGTCTTTATTGTCACAGTTACACAGTTTATAGTATTAGTGTTATCACTGAACATATAATAATCACAGGTCTAATAATTATCTTTAATTCCTATCATTACACCTCCACCTGATTTTTATTATTATCTGTTATTTCCAAAAATGTGTGTATTCAAGACAGGAAGTTTAAAGGTGCCTTGCAAAAAGATAGAGTACGGGTCAGTATTATAAGCCCAAAATTACTTTACCGCGAACGCTCACATGAGCGAAAATGCCAGTAATTGAACTTGCTATTGTGGGGAGCTGTGCACCCCACACCCCCCACTAACTATATATTCCAACTCTGAGGTTGCACTACAGTGAGGAAAGGGCAAATACCCCACTCCTCACTGTAACACGACTCCACAATCACAGTTTTGATTCCTGGCATTTTCGCTCAAGTGAGTGTTCATGCTAAAGTCTTTTTGTGCATCTGATATAGACCCTAGAGTATCACATATATCCAGAAAAGAATTCTAACCCATCAGAAACAGAAGGAGGGAGTTAGCCATGCTTTGCTTAAGAATTCTTTTAAGGTATACTTAAATGTGGTAAAGTTGGTGTTTGCTGTGATTATATCTGTGGGAATATTATTCCAGGCTTTGGCAATGGACTAAGAATAAAGGCATTTTCCGGCATTTTTAATGGGCTTGTGGACTGATAGAAGTTGTTTGTATATGGATCGTAGAGGTCTAGTGGGGAGATAACTTGAGAGAACAGAAGTTGCAGCAGGGCAGGCAGTGGGATTATAGATAAAGGTGTGGGCAGTTAAGAGTTGTAAGAAGTGCAGGCGATGTGGTAGCTTGAGCCCTTGTAGTACCTGAAGTGAAATGCAATGGTGAACACAGAAGGTAGAGTTTGTGGTAAATTTTGGTATTTTGTTACAGCAGGCTTCAAGTTTTGATAAGAGGGATGTCTCGAGATTGGTAGAGGTACTAGCGCCATACAAGAAGGAAGGTAATTAGTAGGTGTTTGCGAGTATGATTCTAGAAGACTGATTAAGAAAGCGTGAATGTGTGTAGAGCGTACTTAGTTTCTGGTGTGCTTCCTTTATATTATTTTGGATATAAAGGTTAAATTTAAGGTTTTCATTGATGATTACACCTAGCAGCTTGGTGTGTGGAAATGCATCAATTAGAGTGTTATTTGTGGAACAAATTTAAAAGTTTGATTTATTTCCTGTTTGTCCTTCAGGAAAAATGCAGGAGTTTTGTTTTACTGGAGTTGAGTAGTAGTTGTGAGTTGCTTGTTCAAACGATGAAAAAGCTTCCTGAGTAACTTGTTGTAGCTGCGCTGTTATTTGATGAGCAGATAATGGTCAAGTCATTAGCATATTGGATTAGAGTGGCTGAGCAGGAGGATAAGTGATGGTTGTTTGTGAATATATTAAAAAGCAGGGGCCCAAGGATGGGGCCGTGGGGTACCCCAGTGATATTTACAAAGGAAGAAAGGGAGCCTTGGCACGTTACTGACTGCTGTCTGTCTGACAGATAACTTTTAAACCATGCTAGGGAGGGAAATGCCAGACCAAGTAAGGAAAGTTGGTAGAAGAGCTTAGTGTGAGAAACCATATCAAATACTTCAGAGAGATCAGAAAGTGCAGGTACACGATGACCAGACTCTCTAGCATAGTTGACGGTGTTCATGAAGGATAACAGAGCAGTTGAAGTGCTGTGGTTTGGCCTGATACCATGCTGGGTTGGGGAGAATAGTATGTTGTGCAGAAGATAATTAGTGAGTTGTGTGCATACATTGTTCAAGTATTTTAGACAGATGTGATAAGATAGCAATGGGGTGATAATGAAGGACTACTTCCAAATGCCTGAAACATATGATTCTGTGATTGATCAGTTAATAAGAATACTGACTGGGTTGGTTATAGACTCAAAAACAAGCTTAAGGTATTGAGCAGGAAGACCATCTGCTGAATCAGAACTTGGTTTAAGCTTTAGAAGTTTTTTATAAGGTTGGTAGAGACTGGGTGAAGTGAAATGGAATGAGTAACAGTAGAGCAACGAGTACCATTAGTACTAGTTGTACTTGGCTAAGAAGTGTTGTAGGTATTGGACTGGATTACTGAAGGTGAAGGGTGAGTATTGTTTGGCAGTAAGTAGAAATACTGTCAATGAAGTGAAAGTTAAAGTAGGTGGTAACTTCAAAAGGAAATTTATCTGGCAGAGGGCTGCAATTTTGTTTTGTGCTTGGTTTAAGCAATGAATTGGTTGATGACCAGAATATTTTTGGATTGTGAGACTTATTAGATTGCTAATAGGTATAGTATTGCTTTTTATCAGAAATGGTGAGCTGTTTAACTTTATTTCAGAGTTGTTTATAGCACTGTAAATTGTTTTGGGTTTTACTTTTTAGCCTTTCTTTCAACGCTTTATTTCTTAGGGATATTAGTTGCTTGGTGGCACCTGACAGACAAGGGGCATGATTAATTTTGATTCTTTTTATCCAAGTAAGAGCTAGGCTGTCAAGAATGTTTAAGAATATTGTATTAAAGTAATTTACAGCTTCCTCGAGAGGAAGAGTTTTTAGGATAGTCCAATTAGTAGATTTTAGTACATGTAGAACGGACTCTAGATTTAATTTTGATAGGTTCCAGATTGATTTGTATAATGCTTTTTAGGATAATTTTTAGATATTCTGATGGCAAAGGAGGGTAGGTGGTCACTTAATGTGTTAGGAAGGGTGTCTGTTTGTGTGAAGCTGTTTAGGTCAGAAACTAGGATCCAATCCAGCATGGATCCTTGTTTGTTATATTTATCATACCTTGTAGAAGATAGTATAAGTTGTAAGAAATTAAAGAGGTTTATAGAGGTAGTGGAATCAATTTGTTAACATCGTCAAGAATAATTGCTTCATAAGAGATACTATCTGTGATCCAAGATAGGATGTTTTGAAGTATGAGGATGTCCTGCGCTGGGGGAATGTAAATAACAGCTATACATAGGTATTTTGAGTTGTTCATTTTTTAGGATGGTAATGAGAACTTCAGCATTATCAAATTTGGAGATGGGACCTAAGTAGTTTGTAACATACTGTGAAGTAACTGTTGTAAAATAATGCAATTCCACCAGCTTTTTTGTGTAGTTTATCTATTCTGATTATTTGTGTAGTCTATCTAGTCTGATAAAGTTATATCCTGAGAGTAGCACTTCAATATCTTTTATGTCAGGTTTTTGCCAAGTTTCTGTGGCAGCTAAGAAATCTAGAGTATGTAGGGCCACCCAGGCATGAAAGTCTGACATTTGTTACAAATGCTGCAAAAGTTAAGAGTAATACATTTCAGATTTTTACTGTGTGATGAGTTCACTGGAGTGTGGGAGGGACTGGGGCAGGGGATGGGCCTGAGTTAGGGGCTGTGGCTGGGTTAGGGTGTAAATTGCCATAGAGGGGAACTAAGTGAAACATAGGTAGTATGTTTAAGTGTAATAGGAGATTTTTTCAAGTAATACTGAGACTTAGAGAGTTTGGAACTATCTTTAAAAAGTTTGATTTTTGCAGAGGTTAATATATGTGTTTGAAATAAATCTGGTGATATATCACAGACACTATTAGTGTTGTCAGGGATAGCTGCATTTGATGTTATAGAAATAATATGGTTATTGACAGTAGATGTATCAAATGATGTTTGTTGAAAAAGGAGAAGGAAAGGTAGAAAAAGAGAAATAATGAGTGTTTGTGATAGGAGGGACATGGTGTTGGCTTGTATACTGTATAGTCAAAAGTTTGGCAAAAAGGTTCTTTTCTGAGAATGTGTTAAAAAGTAGCAGGAGGTTAGCGTTATAATGTGAAAGAAATAGATTAGCAAGAGATGTAATTTGATGATACAGGATTTATGTGAGGGAGGCAGTTGATGAGATGTATTAACAGAATTTTTTTAATTGGTCAAAATGGAAATAGGAGGATCATGGGAGGTATAAAGCTGTGAGTAGTGGGAGTGGGTGGAATTTGGGGGCAGGGCAGTGAAGCTGATTGAGCCCGTCGGCAGTGGAATGAATGGAGTGGGAAGAACCAAGCTGGAACTGCATATCAAACTGAAAAAGAAACAATCAGGAGTTGCTGCTATCTTTTTGTAACAGTACAGATGTGTAAAGTTTAGAGTAGGTATTGGGTAGTATGCTAATATTAAGTACCGATTATTCAGGCCACGTAGAACACAAGCAGAAGAAAAGAGTGTTAACGTTATAATAAAAGTGAAAAAGAGGAAAACTAGTATTATCAGAACTACAGTAGGGTAAAATATGGTTAAAGAAATAATGCAGGCAGAAGAACTACAATAGAAAAAAACTTTAAATAGAGGAGGAAAACAAGATGGTAGAGATTATCTATCTGAAAAGAAAGAGGTGGAGCAATAGTGCATACCTATTCTGGTCCAGTGATGAGCAGGAAAAGCCAAAATAGAGGTAGCAAAAATAGAGATGGTTATAGATACAATCCAAAAACCATACAGCAGTAAGTTGTAGGCCGTTATGGAAGCATAAGGGTCCGACTTTGTAATAAATCTTTTTGGTTCAGGGAAAACTGGTGCTATATTTGTGGAAGGGTGGTGGAGACAAGTCTTATACCTATGAATAAAGGCAAGGAAACAAAGGATTAAAGGTGAGTATAGGAGGTAAAAATGAATACAGTAATTGTAGAATAGTTATAAGAACAGAGAGAAGGTAGCAAAGAGATGGACTGGAGAGAGTAGAGCATGGAGAGTATTGGCAAAATAGGGCTTATAAGACGCTTAGCAGCATGTGGCCAGTAGAGAGAGGAAAGACAAGGTAAATGTGAGTTAACAATATTACTACATTAGTTGACTACAACCTGAATCAATATGTGCAAACTCTGCATCAGTTACTTATCATAAACAAAAACAGTTTAAGAGCAAGTCAAAATAAAATCAATTGCAGAAAGCCAGAAGTATGGTATAACAGGCATAAAAAATGTAGCAATTCATTTGCATGGTACAAACAGATTTAAATGTGATATGGTGCTGCACAGAATGCTACCACAGAAGTGTAATGAAGACTATGCTGTAATAAAGTCGCTAAAGCTTAAACAGCATAATTGCAAGTTAAAAGCAGTTTTAAAGGCTAATAAACAAACAGGTAAAATGCAGTACACATGCCAAAAAAAAACCCCATAGCAGGAACAATGAAATAGTACAATAATTCAGCTCTCCCACGGCACCACTGAAGCTTATATAGCACAAATCATGTTAAAAGCCATTTCAAGGCTAGTAATTGAACATAAGGTAAAAATGCAGTAAAAGTGCCTGAAACATGGCAAAATCAGTGAGACAGAACTTTAAAAACAGCACTTGCACATCAACACTAAAACTTGAAAAGCACAAAACATGTTAAAAGACATTTCAAGGCTAATATTTCAACATTACAAAAAATGCATTAAAAATGCCTGAAATACTGCAAAATATCAGTGAACTAGTACCTTAAATCAGTGCTTCCACATCACCATGGACAGAGGGTAAGAATCCTAGCTTAAACAGAGACAAACTGATAGCACGAGAAACCAAAAGGGAGTTTTAAATGGTGCAATGCGTCATAGGAGAAGTGCTAGTGGGAGAAATGCGTGTCAGCCTTTTTTCCATTAGATTGGAGTTAACACAACTAACTGCATAAGGTGCCATGGAACAAAAGCAGTGATTTAAAACAATCTTAATTATAATAAGAGAGAAACGAAACAAGACTAGATAATGAAAGGAGAAGTATAATGGACATCCACCTGTAGTACTGCTGATTAAATTTCACAACTTTGGGAAATAGGTAATTACTATTCAAACTTTTGGCTTTTATATTCTACCTTTAACTAAGAGAAGACACCTTCCATCACAGCTCTAAGCATTCCTAAAAAAATAAATCTCCTATTTCACCAAGTGACAATCAGTATCTATCATGCATCCAACTGATAGCAAATATTTTAGAAAAAAAAAGCATATACAGATACTTGAATATATTAGGAAAATGTATTTATGTATTTATTTATTTGTGGGAAAGGCGGACTGGGTAATACCCATGTTCAGTTGAGAGCCGGATGGTTCTGCAATATTTGTGTGCATTACTATTTATTTGTTTATTTTATTTATTTAGTTAACATTTGTTTACCAGGGTTGTCTGATTGGGTCTACAGAACCCGTTTTCAGCAGAGGCCTGAGGAGAAAAGCTCCACATACAATACAAATGCAGTACAATCCAATCCAATACAAATGACATTAGAAATACTATACAAAAATAGGTCGAAAGAACATAAACTATGCTACAAGATATTACAATATATACTACACATTTAACAATTCTTTAGAGTTAAAACATTATAGACAATAATAGTTACTCTCACCATATACATAGCCTATGAGTAGATAGTGTCCAAAAATAGTATGTAGGTAGTGCATTGTATGACTTTGACTGTTATAGTACATGAAAAAATAGAATGTTGGTTTCAGTTAATAAAATAATAGCCAGAAAGTTAGTCATGCAGAAATATAGTGAGAGTTAAGAATAATATAGGCATTACAGTCTGAGCAGTAGCGTAAGGATATGGTATAGAAACAGAGGAGTTAGGAGAGCCTTAGGATCTTGCAGACTATGAGGGAGTGAAATGTGACAGAAGAGGAGGATGAGGCTAATGTGTAAGAAGAGGAAGAGCTGAGCATTATGCAGGCTTTATGCAGGAGCAGAGCGACATATTTTTGAGATGATTTTTTTTAAAGAGGCTTTGAAATGAGTTAGGCCAGGTATAGACTTGACAGCTAGACAGAATGTGAACACAAGAGAGTGACCTGGTTTTCTTGTAGGTTTTGAGATAGCTAAGAGATTTTTGTCTTCTGATCTTAGGGATTGATTTGGTGTGAAAGGTGCAGCTAGATTGGCTAGTGCAGGGCAGGCAGTAGGCTTGACAATAAGATTGTACAAGGTGGATAGCTGAATCAAGGCAAGTTGTTTGGGGAGTTCAAGACAGTTTAATTCTAGTAGTGGTCTGCAGTGGTGTTTGAGATATTTAGAGTTTGTGGCAACTTTGCAACTTTGTTGTAGCACTGTTCCATCTTGCTTAGGGTAGAAGTTTATAAGTTAGTTAGTATAGGAGCACGATAAAGAAGGGAGGGACATAAAAATGTTTTTGCATGGGTAGTTTTGGTTGCTGCAGTAGAGAAATAATTGTTTCTATATAGGAGTCCCTGTTTTCTTTAATTTTGCTGTATATGGGGATTGAATAAAGGTTTATTGTCAATGATAACTCCTAGAAGATTGGTTTGTCAAATGCAAGGATGTTGAACTGATCGATGACAGGGGAGGTGTTTTTGGGGTAAAAGAGTACTAGTTTTGTCTTCTTTGGGTTAAGAAAGAGTTGGGCATTTCTTAGCCAGGACTCAACAGCAGTAAAGGACTGTTGAGATTTTGAAAGTAGTTCTGGTAGCGATTGAGCAGTACAGATTATGGTGGAATCATCAGCATATTGAGTGAGGGTTCCAGGGTGAGAGGCAGTGTTAAGGTTGTTAGTGAAAATGTTAAAGAGTAGGGGTCCGAGAATGGAGCCTTGAGGGACTCCAGTAAGGTTATGCTAAAAAGGGTGGGAGTTCATTGGACCATTTCACTGCTTGTTTATGATCCCTGAGGGAGCTCAGAAACCATTTTACTTTGTTATCTGAAAAGCCTAAATTAGATAGTGAGTTCCATAGTAAGAAACCTATCCAATGGCCTTTGTTATTCCTCTCTCGAGGCTCATCTATTGATCACTTCACAATGTCTACCCATAGATCATTATTTTTATATGCAGCCTCATGTCAAAATGTTCCAGGAAGGGGCTTGAGTAAGGAGCTTCCAAGAAAACTGGTGGCCCCTCCTTGGGATCTTAATTTATGTTAGAGAAGCTAACACTTGCTCCACTTAAACCAGCTAATCTGGCTGGCTTGAGGTTCTTAACATGGAAAATATTTTTACAAATTGCTTTGACCTCTGCAAGAAGGGGATCTGAGTTGCAAGCTCTTACTGTGAGTCAGCCCTGTCTCACTATCTATAGGGACAAGATTTCTTTGAGAACTAATTCTTTTTTTGTGTGTCTAAAGTGGTATCCAAGTTTACTATAAGCCAACTTATCCACTTCCCTATTTTCTTTCCTGAACCTAAAATGAGGGAGAAAGAATACTCCATACCATGGATATTCACAGACAATTCTGGTACTATCTTGACAGAACTAAATCTCGCAGATCTTTGGAGCAAGTGTTCATTTTTTGTGAAGGTAAGAAGAAGGGACAACCTGTGCCAAAAATAGACTATTTCCAAATGTTTTTCTAAGGCTATTAACTTTTGTTAGACTCACCATAACAAAACTATTCCAGGCAGGATCAAGGTCTACTCTACCAGGGCCTTGTCTTTATCTACTACATTTTGTAAATGTTTGGGTTCTAGAAGTATTCCATAAGCTGCTACTTGGTCATCTGTACATACTTTTAGAAAGCACTGAAACTTGATTCCTTCTCTAAGTCCAGATCAAGCTTTGCTAAGACCATTCTTCAGGGGTTCCTGGCCTCTGCTCCTTCCACCTCCCTAATGTATTTAGCTATGGTGATCTACTCATATAGATAAAACTACTGCAGCAGTGATTAATATGAAGAACATAGTATAGTTGTTTAAGTTAAATCATAGGATCATAGGATGTTACTAGGCTGTCGACACAGAGGTCATTTCAAGCCTAGCCATTTATCCCAGTGTAATACCATAGATACTCTAGTCAATACCCAGGATTGTATTTATTAATGACTGTCCATGTCCAAGAGGATTGTGTGGGCTATCCCCATAAGAATTTATGCTGCCCTATCCACTTGTCCAGGTTCCTTTTGAAAAGTGTCATACAGGTTCTCTGCTTCAAATGAACTGGTAGTCAAATATGTCCCTCCAGCACATCCTATTCAAGTCGCAGGCCATATTTAGGTTGCTGGAACAGGTAGCTATAGTCTCGTTTGATTTACTGATGTGCAGCTAATTCATTAGTTTTGTAGTTAGGCCACTACAAGAAAAGTGCAGGAAGCAGAACAAACCTCTTTATATTGCCTTCATTGATCTGACCAAGGCATTTGACTTTGTCAGTAGGAAAGGTCTTTTTGCAATTCTGGCAAAGATCATCTGTCCTCCATTACTGTTTAACATTATCAGGGCCTTCCATGAAAGCATGAAGGGGACCATCAAGTACAATGGATCCACATCTGAACCTTTCAAGATTCTCGGTGGAGTAAAGCAGGGATGAGTACTGGCTCCAACATTGTTTGGTATCTTATTTTCAGTTCTGTTGCTTTTGTAACTGCTACAGAGGATATCTTTCTCTGAACCAGAATGGATAGCAACCTCTTCAAACTGTTGAGACAGATCAAAGACCAGAGTGCTTAGGAAGCATCTAACATAGTTACTGTTCCCTGATGATGTAGCTGTTGTGGATCACACTTAGCAACAACTTCAGTCACTCATGACTCGCTTTGTAGATGCATGTATGGACTTTGCCCTCATGATCAGCTCAAGACTCGGGTGATGGGCCAAAAAGTACGCAGTGAGCCATCAATCATGGTAAGTCACTATGAGCTGGAGGTTGTCCATGAGTTCATGTACCTAGGCTCTACAGTCTCTGACAGCTTGTCACTTGATAGCGAGATCAACAAGCACATTGAAAAACCCTCCATGTCTTCCAGGCTTACACAGTATTGGCTAATAATAATTTCAATGTGCACACTAAGGTGCAGGTTTATACAGCCTGTGTTTTGAGCACATTACTGTATGCCAGTAAAACATGGATTCTGCACTCAAAACCAGAGCAGAAACTCAATGTATTCCATATGTGCTGCTTCAGTTGCATACTTGGTATCTCATGGCAGGAGAAGATCCCTAACAGCACAGTGCCTGAGAGGACAGGTACCACCTCAATATTCGCCCTCCTGGAACAGAGACATATGCACTGGTAGGGTCATGTCTCATGCATGACAGATGGACAAATACCAAATTACCTCCTTTTTGGAGAGCTGGAGTCTGGAAAGAGGCCAAAAAGCCAACTCGGATTGAAATACAAGGACATATTTAAGTGTGACCTCAGTGCTCTCTCCATCAGCGTGAACAACTGGTATTCTCTTACCTCAGACAAGGTTGCCTGGAAACAGGAAATGAAGGAAGTTCTCATTATATGTGAAACCACCTTGGCAATGACAGTAGAGGATAATAGGGCCCTCAGGAAGATCCATGCCCATGATACCAGACTGACATCTGCCTACTGCTGCCCAGATTGTGGAAAGGACTGCCACTCCTGGATTGGATTGCACAGCCTGAGAAGATGCTGCTCAAATCAGTGCAACAGAGATCAAAGGATGCCTACTATATATATATATATATATATATATATACATTACATTTAAGAAGATTTTTGTAGTCTACACCCTTGTGGACAAACCTTTATCAAAACCCTCTCTCCATAAGTCCACCAAGTATTCAGAACACTATGTCTGGAAAATTCCCATCAGTTTCTCCTGCCAGCCTGTTCGACAGGGGCATAGTGAGACAGTACAGCAACTGCCTCTTGTTCACTGACAGCCCTCTTCTTCTGGTACATAATTCTTCTACTTGCGAAAACTCCATCTACATCAGTAACATGGAATCCATGCTCGCTCATGCCACAGTCAGTACTCCTGACAAAGAGGAGAATGCCAGCAAAAGCACCACACCACCCACATCACATAGCCAAGCACAGCACACACCCACCTATGCAGAGATCCTGAATAAAAACTTACCTAAACAACAAAGACCTCCAAAACACACTAATAAATATTCCACACACAACACCAAACACATCACACACAGCAGACAACACAATGTGTCTCACAAACACAGCCCATAAGGCATAACAATAAACCAATGCAGCCCAAAAGGCATAATGATAAACCAAACATACTAGTCATTGGCGACTCAATAGTGAGGCACACAGATGTCCCCTCACCAGGCACAGTAGGGAGAAGGTCACGGTCAGTTGTCTGTCAGGCACAATCTGCCACATCTCACGCATGCATGTGCTTAAGTCTCTCCACAACAGGTGCAAGCATGACTCTATCATTGCACATGTTGGTGTGAATGACTTGGGATGTACCTCCCTGGACTAGAAGAGAGAGATGATTGAGCTCTCAGAGTATGGGACCTAGGCAGGTATGACCCTAGCACTAGCACTAAGCAGCATCTTACCTTCGCCAAGAATGATACCACAATATCAACAAAAAAATAAATGACTTCAACAATTGGCTTAGTTTCTGGTGTCTTTCCAACAGGATCCAGTATCTTGGAAAATGAACGACAACAAACTAAAGAAAATATCCAGGAGTAGCCACCAAACCACGATGCAGAAGCCAAAAAGATATTTTATTAAAGACAAAAGCTCAGTCAAATAAACTGTGAAGCGCTTTTCGTTTGATCTATGTCAAACTTCTTCAGACAAACAGCAGCAGTGATGTCATTTCCTTATATAATTTCAAATTGTCAGCTGATGAACAATCTGATTATGTCATTTCCTTTTCACATGTTGGTTATCAGTAATACGCCATCTACTGGTTGATTACCAAACTAACTGGATATTTTTACAAAATCCATTAAAAAGAGCACAAAAATTCATTTAACAAAATTCTAATAATGAATATTCTGAAAAATGTATGTGAAATATATTAAAAATCTGATTTTTTTTTAATTTTATAAAAGCATTGATAAAAAATACACACAACACTGTGCATGAAACATAGCCAACTTGTAAAGCATAATTCTAAATATTAATATATTCCTGTATTTTACCCCTGTGCAACGCTTTAAGTTTTAATACTGGAGTGATAGATGTTCTCTCATTAAGACCTGGCCATGTATCAGATTGTGTCAATATTTGCCATCTTAATTCTTTCAACTCTAATAATACTGGCCAAGCAGACCTATCACTAATAGTAACATGATCTATAATGGCAAAACTGAAAGAATGAGAAGAAAATTCTTTTATATGCTTGGCTAAAGCATTATGTTTAATGCTTTTTGATGGCATAATCATGCTCATACAACCTACAAGTGAACATCCTCTCGGTTTTGCCTATATAAAATGCTGTGCATTGGTTGCACTGGGCAAGATACACAATCGCTTTGCTTTTACAATTGTATGTATATCTAATTCTATATGTGATGTCTCTAATTTTAAAAATAGAACCTGTGTTAATTTTATGACACCATTTACAGGCACCACATTTCACCATACCTCTATTTATCTTTTTACGATCATAACAACCATATTTCAATATTTCTTTAAAAGATTTCCCTTTCTTGTATACCACGTTTACTGTGTTGGGCAACATATTGCGACTCAAGTTGTCTTCCATAACAATGCTCATATTACGAATCAAAACATCTTTTATCAGACTGTGATCGTAAGTGAATGTGGTAATAAAAGATTTCATGAATATGTTGTTTTGTTGAAATGTTGTTCTAGTAATAGTAGTATGCTCATCATGTGAATCTGCCGGGTTGACCATGGGCTTGTTCAATATGGATTTATAAAATCCAATTTGACGTTTAGTAACAACTTCCTGAATCACTACATCAAGTAAATAATTTGGGTATCCCCTGCTCAAAAACATACATCGCAGGTTGTCACATTCAACTAGAAATTCCGTGAATGTAGTTATCATGCGAGCTGCTCTTACAAGTTGACCTTTTACAACTGCTTTCCTTTGTTTAAAAGGATGACAACTTGTGTAATGCAGAAAAGAGTTACTGTAAGTTTTTTTCCTATAAATGGTTGCCGTATAACATTTATCAAACACATTTTTGACCAAATGGACATCCAAATAATTCAAAAAAATCAAATGTTACTTCATGAGTAAATTTTAAAAATGTAGTAGTACTATTAATGTATGCCAAGAATTCATTCAAAGAATCTAAACTGTCTTTCCAAAAGATACAAATGTCGTCTTGGAACCTGCGATAAAATCTGATGAACTTGTTGTAAATACTAGAGAAAACGTATGTCTTCTCCCAAAAAATCATCACAATGTTGGCATAAGCACCCCCACAAGGGGAGCCCATGGCAATACCACTTTTTTGGAGATAATAATGGCCATCATGGGTAAAGAAATTATAGCTCAAAACAAGTTCAAGTAGTTCCATAATTAAATTAGTTGATGTATTGTCAATTTTTTGTTCAAGTAAAATTTCACTTACCCATTCAAGACCAATATCTTGGGGAATAACTGTGTATAAATCTTTTACGTCAACTGTGACCAAAATGTCACTAGTGCAATATTCTACTTCATTTACTTTTTCTAAAAAAGACCATGAGTCTTTGCAAATATGTGCAAATTTCTGGATGATTTTCTTAAGTTCATAATCAACAAATTGCGCAATAGCTGACGTAATTGAATGACGTCCATCAATAAGAGGTCTCATTGGAGGGTCCAGACTATTTTTATGTATCTTTGGTATTCCGAAGAAAACCGTAATTCTTGGTGTAATGACACGTAAATAATTATATTGCTCTATGGTAATTCTCCTCTCTAAAAAATGTCATTTAACTGTGAATATAGCCTATTGTAAGCCTGATTTAATTCGTTCAAAGAAACCTTAACATATGTTTCTGTGTTTAAAATATTACATAATTTTTCATTATATGAATGTTGATTCATTATAACAGCCCCCCCCACCTTTGTCCGGTTTCAATCTCTCTTACTTTGTGTGTTTTCAAGTTATGTAGTGCAGAAAGTTCGATTTCAGATAAATTAGATTCAACATCAATGTGAGAAACCATGTTCTTGTAATTAAGTAATTCATGTTGACAAACCTTCTCAAACAAAACTAAGTTGGGGTGCAAAGGTGGGTTGAAAGTACTACTTATATGAAACTTAGAAACATTACTTTGTAAATTATCTTGGTATATTAAACTAAAATTTAATTTATGTAAAAATAACTTTAAATCAATAATAAAATCAGTAAAATTAAATTTAGCTGTTGGCATAAAAGAAATACCTTTTGACAAAAAATTAGCTACATTTACATCAATCTCACAATCTGAAAAATTGTATACAGCAAAATCACCAGATGTATTAAAACAAATATGGTTTGAACGGTTTGAACATGCGTCCGTATCATTATTTTCACAGTTAACATCATTACATACATGATTGTCCACACCAGACACTATAGGACTTAAGTCCTCCATTCTTTGCTCTTTGGTCTGGCTCCCATATACCCCGCTGCGTCAGCATAAGAACTGACTGACTTATTCTTTAGTCTTTCGGACCTTCTAATTTCAGGAAAATCATGTTGTGGTAAAGACGTCATGTGTCCATCAGAACCAAAGTCATCATCATTATTATTGAGTGTGTGTTGACCATTATGGCTAGGTGTGCGTCTATTTTGAGGCACAGAAGGTTTAGGGTAAGCTACCCTATTAGCATATTGTTTGAGGTCTCTTTGTAATTTTTCTATTTTAGTTTGCTTCAACCAAGCCATATATTGGTCTATAGAGTTATAAATTTGTGTCATTTCATATTTTACATTTTCAAAATGCTTATCTTGTCTTATATTATTGTCTAAAATGTCCAAGTCTTTAACCAAAGTATCAATTTCAAGCTCATTATATTTTATCATTATGAGCAAAAGTTCCTTACCGCTTTTGTTGAATAATTGCAATAATTCTGTATACATAGAAGAATTATTGACTACTCCCATAGGATATCTCCAAAATCGAAGTCCCTTTGGAATGATGTTATTCTTCAAGCACTCTTTCAAATACGAATTTTCGAGCTGGAGTTTGTGACATCTAGCAAGCTTTAAATCGTATGTGTTTAGCAAAGATTCAGATGTAGTATATTTGGACGTGGGAGTTCCATTGAATGCGAATGAAGATTTTAGCCACTCATGTAAAACAGGTAAACTTTGATTTTTCCGCTTTCCATTAGGGTCGCTATGAGCAGACCCAAGCGGGAGTTCTTGATGTTCAAGTTCAAATCCATATTGAAGAAGCCCATGGTCAACCCAGCAGATTCACATGATGAGCATACTACTATTACTAGAACAACATTTCAACAAAACAACATATTCATGAAATCTTTTATTACCACATTCACTTACGATCACAGTCTGATAAAAAATGTTTTGATTCGTAATTGGAGCATTGTTATGGAAGACAACTTGTGTCGCAATATGTTGCCCAACACAGTGAACGTGGTATACAAGAAAGGGAAATCTTTTAAAGAAATATTGAAATATGGTTGTTATGATCGTAAAAAGATCAATAGAGGTGTGGTGAAATGTGGTGCCTGTAAATGGTGCCATAAAATTAACACAGGTTCTATTTTTAAAATTAGAGACATCACATATAGAATTAGATATACATACAATTGTAAAAGCAAAGTGATTGTGTATCTTGCCCAGTGCAACCAATGCACAGCATTTTATATAGGCAAAACTGAGAGGATGTTCACTTGTAGGTTGTATGAGCATGATTATGCCATCAAAAAAAGCATTAAACATAATGCTTTAGCCAAGCATATCAAAGAATTTTCTTCTCATTCTTTCAGTTTTGCCATTATAGATCATGTTACTATTAGTGATAGGTCTGCTTGGCCAGTATTATTAGAGTTGAAAGAATTAAGATGGCAAATATTGACACAATCTGATACATGGCCAGGTCTTAATGAGAGAACATCTATCACTCCAGTATTAAAACTTAAAGCGTTGCACAGGGGTAAAATACAGGAATATATTAATATTTAGAATTATGCTTTACAAGTTGGCTAAGTTTCATGCACAGTGTTGTGTGTATTTTTTATCAATGCTTTTATAAAATTAAAAAAAAAAAACAGATTTTTAATATATTTCACATACATTTTTCAGAATATTCATTATTAGAATTTTGTTAAATGAATTTTTGTGCTCTTTTTAATGGATTTTGTAAAAATATCCAGTTAGTTTGGTAATCAACCAGTAGATGGCAGATTACTGATAACCACTATGTGAAAAGGAAATGACATAATCAGATTGTTCATCAGCTGACAATTTGAAATTATATAAGGAAATGACATCACTGCTGCTGTTTGTCTGAAGAAGTTTGACATAGATCAAACGAAAAGCGCTTCACAGTTTATTTGATTTGAGCTTTTGTCTTTAATAAAATATCTTTTTGGCTTCTGCATCGTGGTTTGGTGGCTACTCCTGGATATTTTCTTCAGGATCCAGTATCTGTCTGACTGGAATGACTTGGTTGACAGGCCTCGATGCTTTGCCAGATATGGCCTCCACCTGTCACCTCTGGGATTCTGGATCCTGGCCAAGGCTCTTGCCTACCCCATTGTGCCTTTTTTAGGCAATGTCCAAAACACAAATCCTCCAACATAAAAGATCTGTCAAAAACCAAATTAAAGGTCATGCTGCCTAATTCTAGGAGACTTAACCTGAAAATGCACTCACTGGAGGCTTTCCTCACACTGGAAGATGCAGCTGTCTGAGCGGTCATGGAAACTTGGTTCAGGCCAGTAGAGAGCATCCATGCCTTACCAGGCTATAACTCATTCCATACATTCTGACCCCAAAATGAGGTCGGAAAGACTTAGGGTGCCAGAGTCTCTACCTTCACTAAGGACAAGCACACCTCCAAACTGGTTTGCCAGCATGATGCACTGGAATTACGCCAGGTGCAACTGACAGTTGGCAAGACACCCATCCAAGTTATAACCAGCTTTACACCCCCCCCCTCCATGACCCAGGACACCCACTCCTCCTATCCTGACCAACTTGATTCCATTAAGGTACCCCTAACACCCTGATGCTTGGTGACTTCAACTACCCCACCATAGACTGGGTGAACTATTCCTGCACTAATGCACTCACCCAAAGATTTCTTGACTTTGTCATTTCGAACACACTAGACCAGCTCATCTCAACCCCCACAAGGGGATAAAACCTTCTGGATTTGGTTCTCACCAACATGAGTGACTGCTGCACCACTCCCATATTACATTCTTCCTTGGTGAGATCATATCATAGGTCTATCTCATTCGAAGAGTCTGTCCCACCCAACCCACACCCACCATAACCAGGATAAAAAACTCTCAAAAGCTGACTACAACCTCCTAAGGGTGGGTATCAGTAGCGTCACACCACCGCCCTCCTCAGAGGATGCAGACAACTATGCTGAACAATATGCCAATGCAGTATACAAGCACCTGTACAACTGCATGGACTCAGCCATACCCAACAGAACTAAAACCTGCTCCTCAAGGAAACACAAACCTGTCGGGTGGACATCCTCTATCAACAGGCTTTAGAACAAAAAGAAGAAAATGTTGTCCAAGGGTAAAAAGGAACAGATTCCAAATTGAAAAAACTCCTTCCACAGCCTCAACAAGCAAATTAGGTACATAGTGAAAAACCTCCAAAGCCAGTTACGAATTAAAACTAGCTTCTGAAACAAAGGGAAACTACAAAGCCTTCTTTATCAAGAACCTCCATGGCAAAGCCCAGGTTTGTTCCAAATTAGTACTTAATTAAAACAAAGAGTGAGAAGGTCACACTGAAAAAACAATCAGTAAAAACTAAATGAAAACTCCAGCCAAGCAGGAACTTTCAATGAGTGACCTCCCAAACCTCCTGTAACAGAGGCACATGGGATATATGCAAATGACCCTTATGAACATCAGGTGTTTCAGCTATAGGGTGATTCTGATTGCCCATGACTTTTACGGTACCACTTACACTGATTCTGTTGACTTAGCCAACCTGCTAGCAGACAGGTTCAGTGCAAACTTCACCCCCTATCCCCCCAAAGGCCCATTCAAGAGCCCCAATACTTGTCTCGCACCTCACATCTCTGTAGACCAAATGGTACAGGCCCTATCCAAAGCAAAGAACACAGCTTCCATGGGACATGATAGTACCCCAGGCTGTATTCTGTACCATCTCCAGCATGAACTAACCACCATTAAGCACCCTAATTCAATCACAGCCTAAGTACAGGCTTCATTCCAGCAGAGTGGAGAACTGCCATTGTCATCCCCTTGCACAAAGGTGGTGCCACTACTGACCCTGGAAACTATTGCCCCATTAGCTTGACAAGTCTGATCTATAAAGCCATGGAGCATATTATTATTATGGATCTCATAAACAAGTACATAAGCAATCTCCAAGCACTTGACCCCACTCAGTTCGGATTTGTCAAGGGCAGATCTTGCCTGCTGAGCCTGGATGACTTCTTTAAGATTGTCAGCAAGGCCCTAGATGAGGGAAAGTCAGAACATACAGCTTACCTTGACTTGGCTAAGGCCTTTGACACAATCCCCCACTCAGGCATCATCAAAAAGCTAACACAATTTTGCATAAATCCCTGTCTCATCAGGTGGGTGGCCAACCGGCTCACTGACAGGATCTACAAGGTCAAAACAGGTGCCTTCACCTCCGACAGCAGACCTGTCACTAGTGGTGTTCCATAGGGATCTATCCCGGGACCCTACTGTTTACCATCTACTTCTCAGAGGGCCAGGCAAAGACAAAAGGCCTGTGGCTGACCAAGTTTGCTGTTAACTGTAATTTGGGTGCTGTCACTGACTCCCCAAATGATGTTAACATACTGCAATAGGATCTCACAGCAACAAATGACTGGTGCCAAAGTCATGGCCTTAAGTTAAATGCAAAAAATGAATTATCATACCATTTGGCAAAAACATGGCCCCTACTGATTACCACATCAACGGCAACCCCCTAAGCACACAACCTGTGGTGAGAGACTTGGGTACTCAGGTTGACAGCAATCTCACATTCGATCATAATGTAGTGGCAGTACTCAGAAAAGCCTTTTACTTGGTTCATCTCATAAGTAAA